>NC_066565.1:2049548-2057048 GCF_024679095.1 Eriocheir sinensis
TTTGGCCCAGTCACCGTTTTGTCTAACTCATAAAGCTAGGCAGAGCGAGTCATTTGAACACCGTTTTGTCTAACTCATAAAGCTAGGCAGAGCGAGTCATTTGAAGGCACTAAAGTATATTGTAGGAAGCTATCAGTAAGATGTCAATTTTAACGCCTTACACACGAGTTCTCCCATAATAGGGTGGGATAGATTAACCGTGTAGCAGCGACGGGACAAATTTGTGGCTTTACCGTGTAGCAGCGACGGGACAAATTTGTGGCTTTACCGTGTAGCAGTGATGGGCTAAATTTGTGGCTTTACCGTGTAGCAGTGATGGGCCAAATTTGTGGCTTTACCGTGTAGCAGTGATGGGCTAAATTTGTGGCTTTACCGTGTAGCAGTGATGGGCTAAATTTGTGGCTTTACCGTGTAGCAGTGATGGGCTAAATTTGTGGCTTTACCGTGTAGCAGTGATGGGCTAAATTTGTGGCTTTACCGTGTAGCAGTGACGGGACAAATTTGTGGCTTTACCGTGTAGCAGCGACGGGCCAAATTTGTGGCTTTACTGTGTAGCAGCGACGGGCCAAATTTGTGGCTTTACCGTGTACCAGTGACGGGCTAAATTTGTGGCTTTACCGTGTAGCAGTGACGGGCTAAATTTGTGGCTTTACCGTGTAGCAGTGATGGGCTAAATTTGTGGCTTTACCGTGTAGCAGCGATGGGCTAAATTTGTGGCTTTACCATGTACCAGTGACAGGCTAAATTTGTGGCTTTACCGTGTAGCAGTGACGGGCTAAATTTGTGGCTTTACCATGTAGCAGTGACGGGCCAAATTTGTGGCTTTACCGCAGTAACCAAATTTGTGGCTTTACCATGTAGCAGTGATGGGCCAAATTTGTGGCTTTACCGTGTATGGGCCAAATTTGTGCTTTACCGTGTAGCAGTGATGGGCTAAATTTGTGGCTTTACCGTGTAGCAGTGATGGGCTAAATTTGTGGCTTTACCGTGTAGCAGCGACGGGCCAAATTTGTGGCTTTACCGTGTAGCAGCGACGGGCCAAATTTGTGGCTTTACCGTGTATGACCAAATTTGTGGCTTTACCGTGTAGCATGACGGCCAAATTTGTGGCTTTACCGTGCAGCGACGGACCAAATTTGTGGCTTTACCGTGTAGCGATGGGCCAAATTTGTGGCTTTACCGTGTAGCAGCAACGGGCCAAATTTGTGGCTTTACCGTGTAGCAGCAACGGTCCAAATTTGTGGCTTTACCGTGTAGCAGTGACGGACCAAATTTGTGGCTTTACCGTAGTAGGACAATAAATTTGTGGCTTTACCGTGTAGCAGCGACGGGCCAAATTTGTGGCTTTACCGTGTAGCAGCGACGGGCCAAATTTGTGGCTTTACCGTGTAGCAGCGACGGGCCAAATTTGTGGCTTTACCGTGTAGCAGCGACGGGCCAAATTTGTGGCTTTACCGTGTAGCAGCGGCCAAATTTGTATTTTACCGTGTAGCAGCGACGGGCCAAATTTGTGGCTTTTACCGTGTAGCAGAGACGGGGCAAAATTGTGGCTTTACCGTGTAGCAGCGACGGGCCAAATTTGTGGCTTTACCGTGTAGCAGTGATGGGCCAAATTTGTGGCTTTACCGTGTAGCAGCGACGGGCCAAATTTGTGGCTTTACCGTGTAGCAGTGATGGGACAAATTTGTGGCTTTACCGTGTAGCAGTGACGGTACGGGAGAGAGAGAGAGAGAGAGAGAGAGAGAGAGAGAGAGAGAGAGAGAGAGAGTTTTTGCTTGTCATTCACGAAACCATAAGCAAAAAATAGGTTAATGGTACCCTTATTATTGGTTCCTATTTAGTGGTTCCTGTTTTGGTACCTTTATATTGGTCCCATTACATTGCTTGCTCTGTATTGGTTCCTGTTTTGGTACCCTTATTATTGGTTCTTATATATTGGTTCCTATAGCAAGTCTCGGGAAGGAGGTACAGTATCATATCACCCACACAGGAAGCCATTAGCCGAGGGGGGGGAGGGGGTGCGGAGGGGAGGCAGAGAGGGGGGGGTATGTAATGGGGTTGAAGAAGGGGAAAGAAAGCGAATGATTCACCGATGACGAGGCGGAAATGACGGGAGTTTGTGTTTGTGCGTTTGTGTGTGTGTGTGTGTGTGTGTGTGTCGTGACCAAAAGTTGAGTCCGATTTTTTTTATCGGACTTTTTTTTGGTAATGTTTTTCTTTTGTTCTTGTTTTTGTTTTGCCTGTTTGTTTGTTTGTTTGTTCCTTTCTTCCTCTTTCTTAATTCTTTCTCTCCTTCCTTCCTTCCTTCCTTCCTTCCTTCTTTCCTTCCTTCCTCTCTTCCATCCTTCCTTCTTTCCTTCCTTCCTTCCTTCCTTCCTTCCTTCCCTTTCTTTTTCTTATTTTCTGATGAGAGAGAGAGAGAGAGAGAGAGAGAGAGAGAGAGAGAGAGAGTCATTGTATCATCAGCACCATCAGCACATCACCTCCTCCTCCTCCTCCTCCTCCTCCTCCTCCCTCCTCCTCCATTACATAGCAAGAGATTACCTTCATTAATCTGTGTTGAGTGACTCAGCGCACACACACACACACGCACACACACACACACAGCAAATATCAAAGAAAAGAGAAAATTAGAGGGAAAAATGAGAGATAGGAAGAGAGTTAAGAGAGAGAGAGAGAGGAGATGATACTGAACTGATTTAGCAAGAGATATATAAGATTTTGAGTTAAGCCCTTGAGTGTGGATTTCCTGCAGCCAAACCTCACCAAGCTACAGGAATGGATCAAAAAGTGGCTGCTACAATTCACTGAAGAAAAATGTAAAGTCCTGCACCTTGGGAGGGGATATCCAGCACGCCAATACCACATGGGAAACACTCCACTATCCACCACAGAGGCAGAGAAAGACCTGGGAGTGTATGTTACCAGGCTACCAGTGAAGGGATATCCAGCACACCAATACCACATGGGAAACACTCCACTATCCACCACAGAGGCAGAGAAAGACCTGGGAGTGTATGTTACCAGGCTACCAGTGAAGGGATATCCAGCACACCAATACCACATGGGAAACACTCCACTATCCACCACAGAGGTAGAGAAAGACCTGGGAGTGTATGTTACCAGGCTACCAGTGAAGGGATATCCAGCACACCAATACCACATGGGAAACACTCCACTATCCACCACAGAGGCAGAGAAAGACCTGGGAGTGTATGTTACCAGGCTACCAGTGAAGGGATATCCAGCACACCAATACCACATGGGAAACACTCCACTATCCACCACAGAGGTAGAGAAAGACCTGGGAGTGTATGTTACCAGGCTACCAGTGAAGGGATATCCAGCACACCAATACCACATGGGAAACACTCCACTATCCACCACAGAGGCAGAGAAAGACCTGGGAGTGTATGTTACCAGGCTACCAGTGAAGGCAAAATCCATGTCAATCGCAGCGGACGGGTTAAGGGGAAGAACAGTGACCATCTACCACAGCAGAGATAGAACAGTCGGAAAGGAAATTGGAGACAGAGGTACAGAGGAAGGGATAGAAATCATAGGAGGATAGTTTAAATAGCAAAGACTTGTGCCAGACCCTATCGAAAGCTCTAAAGCTGTCTATGGCAACAGCAAAAGTTTCTCAGGAAAGGAAGATCACCAGCAGAACGCCCCTTGCAGAACCCATACTGGCAACACATATCCGCGCATCCTGGTTGAGGGAATCATGAATGCCAAATCGTGAGACTGGCGGACTTGGCATTCATGATTTCCTTCAACCCGAGTGTGCTGGACCTCCGGAGACCTGAGAGAGAACAGCGGATCACCAGAAGAACACCCCTTGTGGAACCTGCTTTAGATAGACAGGAAAGTACAGCTATAGGGCGGTAGTTTGAGGGATTGGAGCGGTCACCCTTCTTAGACGCAGGCTGTATTACGTAGGCTTTGCGAATAAAAAAGGAGGAAAGTTCGGTGGAAACGGAAAGTATGTATATATAGAAAAATGAAAAGAGTTGGGAAAGTGCGGAAAAGGTATGGAAAAGTTGAAAAAAGTTAGACACGATGGGAAATGGGAAAATAGATTATATAGATTAGAGAAGAAAAAAAAAGAGAAAAAAGAAATAGGAAAGATATATATAAAAAAAGCGAGGTAGATATGGTGATGTATTCCTCCTCCTCCTTCCTCCTCCTCCTCTTCCTCTTCTTACACTTCCTCCTCCTTCCTTCCACAGTCCCTCTTTCTTTCCTTCCCCTCTTCCTCCTCCTCCTCCTCCTCCTTCTCCCCTTTCCTCTCATCTCTTCCTGTAAACACATTCCCACATTCCTCTTCCTTCTACACTTGGCTTACAACCGAGAGAGCCTGGGTTCGATTCCCGGGTGGAGTGGAAAAATTTGGGCGGCTTTTCCGATACCCTACGCCCCTGTCCACCCAGCAGTGAATGGGATACAGCAAATTCATGGGTGTCTATATGTCTCGGTGGTTGTGTTTTTAGCGTACGTACTCCAATCATAAGGTCTGTGTGTGTGTGTGTGTGTGTGTGTGTGTGTGTTTGTTTTATAGTCCCCTCCAGAGTCATAAGGCTGTGTGTGTGTCCGTGTGTCCTCCCTAACAGCCCTCCATGTGTCCCTTCCAGACTGAGCCCGTGGAGAGTGTGACCCCGGACACTGAGGGCGGCGCTGGTTGGAGCACACACGAGGAGGGCGACAGTAGCAGTTGTGGCGGGGGCGGCTGCGGGGAAGGTGGGGGTGGCGGAAGAAGTAGTGGAGGTGAAAGAGGAGGAGGAGGAGGTGGAGGGGGCGGCGGCGGCGGGGGGGAGACCAATGCCACCCCCGGCCCCACCCCCCCTGGCGGCACCCCCCCAGACCATGAAAACACTAGTCACCTTCTTCAAGCACTCAGCTCGGAATCTCACCTCCAAGGTAAGTGCCCTTCGCTGTACTGTGGCCGGCCCCCCCCCCCCCCCCTCTCCCTCCCCCCTCTCTGGGCCCGGCATGCATGGTAATGGCGTGAGTGGATGAGGTGGTTGGCGGGACTGTTGTTATTGTCATGGGTTGGGTGTCCCGGAGGTGGTTGAGTGGGACTAATATGAGAGTGGACCGGAGTGTGGTTGGTTGTGGTGGTGGTTGTGGTGGTGGCGGCCAACCAACACCAGGTTTTATATAACTACTCCCATGTATACTATTGTTGTTGTTATTGTTTTTTTTGGGGACCAGTCAGAACGATCTACTACTACTACTACTACTACTACTACTACTACTACTACTACTACTGTTTGAATCATGCATGTACGAACACACACACACACACACTCCATAATAGTTTTGTTTCATTATATAAACAGTCGCTCCCCAAATAGTACAGTTTCCAATAGATCAGTTTCGGTTCTATACGGATTGTTGTAGAAGATCTTTCAGGATTTTTAAATTTCCCAACGAGTTTCAGGATTTTTAAATTTCCCAACAAGTTTCAGGATTTTTGAATTTCCCAATGAGTTTCAGGATTTTTAAATTTCCCAACGAGTTTCAGGATTTTAAAATTTCCCAACGAGTTTCAGGATTTTTAAATTACCCAACGAGTTTCAGGATTTTTAAATTTCCCAACGAGTTTCAGGATTTTTAAATTTCCCAACGAGTTTCAGGATTTTTAAATTTCCCAACAAGTTTCAGGATTTTTGAATTTCCCAATGAGTTTCAGGATTTTTAAATTTCCCAATGAGTTTCAGGATTTTTAAATTTCCCAATGAGTTTCAGGATTTTTAAATTTCCCAATGAGTTTCAGGATTTTTAAATTTCCCAACGAGTTTCAGGATTTTTAAATTTCCCAACGAGTTTCAGGATTTTTAAATTTCCCAACGAGTTTCAGGATTTTTAAATTTCCCAACGAGTTTCAGGATTTTAAAATTTCCTGCTCGTTGGGAAATTTTAAAATCCTAAAAAATATTAAAAAATCCACGTAAATCCAAAAGCGAACTATTGGAAACTGTCCTTTTTGAGTGGCGACTGTAGTTTGGTTCCGGTTTTATACGGATTGTCGTGGAAGATCTTCAGGATTTTAAAATTTCCTGCTTGTCGAGAAATTTTAAAATCCTAAAAAATCTTTAAAAATCCACGTAAATCCAAAATCAAACTATTGGAAACTGTCCTTTTTGTGTGACGACTGTAGTTCGGTTCTGGTTTTATACGGATTGTCGTAGATCATTTAGGATTTTAAAATTTCCTGCTTGTCAAGAAATTTTAAAATCCTAAAAATTCTTCAAAAATCCACGTAAATCCAAAATCGATCTATTGGAAACTGTCCTTTTTGAGTGATGACTGTAGTTCGGGTCCGGTTTTATACGGATTGTTGTGGAAGATCATTTAGGATTTTAAAATTTCCTGCTTGTTGGGAAATTTTAAAATCCTAAAAAATCTTAAAAAATCCACGTAAATCCAAAACCGAACTATTAGAGACCATATTATTTGAGGGACGACTGTACTTTCCTTTTTTTTATATATATTTTTTTTCCCTTGCCTGCATCACACAATACAGACATCCACAATGGTCTCCTTAGTGATCCATTGACCCCAGGCCGCGGTGGTAGGCTTAGGGGGCTGCCGCGCGTCTCGGAGCACCCCACACTGACCAGCAACACAGTAAACACACACACAAACAAACACACGGCCTTTCGTTTGTTTGCCTCGGAGCTGAAACAAACACGATTTTTTATAATGATGTCACTCCCTCTCCTCCCTTTCCCTCCCTTCTTGTTTAACGGTAATAATCTTCCTTTCTCCCTCCCTTCCCTCCCTGTCCCTCCCTCCCTTTTCCCAATCACGTTATCTCCCTTAATAATCTCCCTATCCTCCCTTCTCTCCTTTCCTTCCTCCCTTCTCGTTTAGCAATAATAATCTCCCTATCCTCCCTTCTCTCCCTTCCTTCCTCCCCAATCATATTATCTCCCTTCTCGGTTAACAATGATAATCTCCCTATCCTCCCTTCTCTCCCTTCCTTTCTCCCCAATCATGTTATCTCCCTTCTCGGTTAACAATAATACTCTCCCTATCCTCCCTTCTCTCCCTTCCTTCCTCCCCAATCATGTTATCTCCCTTCTCGGTTAATGGTAATAATCTCCCTTTCTCCCTGCCATCCTGTCTTCTCCCTTCCCTCCCTTCCTCCCTCCCTTCACATATATTCCGATTTATATTTCCAGACAGGGAGACAAAATGAATGATCAATAATGTTGTTTTAAATATACTAATGCCTGCTTCCTCCCTCCCTCCCTCCCTTCCCTACTTGTTGTCCCCTCCCTTCCTTTCCTATCCCTCCCTTCCCTCCCTTCCTCTTCCCTCCCTTCCTCCTTGTTGTCCCTCCTTCCTTCCCATCCCTCCCTTCCCTCCTTCTTTTCCACTCCCTTCCCTCCCTTCCCCCACATTTGTATATGCCGACAGGGAGAGCAGGAAAACAATTAAAATGAATGTCCTAACCATAATCTCCCTCGTACCTCCCTCCCTTCCCAGCTT
>NC_066565.1:2059548-2089698 GCF_024679095.1 Eriocheir sinensis
TGACCCCCGCCCCAAGCCTCCCGCGGCGGTGGTGTGTGCTGGCCGGCTGGCTGGGTGGCTGGCTGGCTGGTCCCTGCCGCACCCCTCAGAGTGATGCAAGAAGGAAGGCTGGAGCAGTGCCGCCGCCCAGGGACGCACAGACAGGCGGAGGAGTGGAGCGTAGCGAGGGAGGGAGGGAGGCAGCGGAGTATCGTGTAGGTCTCAGCGCCCGCCGCTCCCCAGTAGAGCCATCACGGTGTAGCCCCCCCGAAGGACCCCAGGACAGGACTCCCGGCCGAGGGGAGCCCCTGTTGCTGTCACCTCCCCTTCCCATTCGTTTGCCGCCCCTGTCTGGCACGTCAGAGCGAGGTCACCCCAAGGCCACACATCCCCTCACCCCCTAGTGTGTCGTGTAGGTATGTAGGCCACACCAGCTGCCACAATATATGCCTCGCTCACTAGTGCCTCGGCGACATAGTGTGCTCCTCTTGTGTTCTGCATTAGCCATCACTGTGTCATTGGTGTTGTAGGTGCCGCAGATGTCATAGATCATAATTTGTCGGTTTCGTGTAACTTAGAAAGCGCATGGTCTTACCCGTTTGGTTGAGTTACCCATTTTTTGTTTCTTGTACCTGTAGGGTAGAGAAAGTTTTTTTTGAGTATATCTGTTACTAAGTTATCATTACCGAAGTTTTTGTTTTTCCACCTCCAAGTCTGGCGAGAAGTTGTGTATATATACGTGACTTGGAGACCTGCAAGTTAGCAAGCCATTGTCAGAGATGGTGGGCGGCTTGCTTGTGTGGGCTTGGTAGACGTAGCGTGGATTAACCTGAACTAGCCTGTTGCATGACCCCTCGCTGCATAGTGCATGCCTTCACGGTTCTGTTGGGTGGTGGTGGTGCTGGAGGTGGTGGAGGTGATGGTGGTGGTGGTGGTGGTGGTCTTGGCTGTGGTGGAGGGCACTTCTGCATGACCTACACACTTGAGCTGCCTTCTGCTCAGGGCAAAATTTTTTACTGTTTTTTTTTACTGTTTTGTGTCGCCGAGGAGGACGACAGTTTGGCGCGGCGCAGGCTGAGGTCACTGAGAGGTCTGCCGCTGCCGCTGGTCACACTAACCTAACCTAACCTAGCCTCACATCAGACACGGAAAACATCGCCAAAATGTAGTTCTCCTCGCGATACAAAACCTTTTCTATTAAACTCCAGGCTGAGACTTTTCACTCTAGGTTGATCTCTGGGTGTACAACCTGCTGGGGCGGGGCGGGCCAGGGGGCGGGGGGGCGGGGCTCCTCCCCCTACCGCCCCCTGGCTGCCCATCTCCTTTTTATAATGTTAGCTTTACGGAATTTTAATTTATTCCTATTATTACATCCTGATCTTGTTTTGATTTGCTTATTGTTATAGGCCTTGTTTGTCTACCAAGTAAGAGCATAAATCTAATACAAGTAATTTGAACCAAAAAAAAAAAAATCTTTGAAAATTCATTGATATTGAAATGGTAACAATAGCTATAACACTATCTATGCCATTTAGTCATAACAGAGCTTTTCCAAAATCATAGACTAGATTAAGCTTACTCTTTTTCATTGCAAGACTTACGCTGTGCAAGGCCGGGCTGCCAAACCTCACCCTCACCCAACCCTTGGCCGGCTGTCTTGTGCCGCGCTCAGTGCCCCGCCCGGCGCTTGCACAGCGTAGGCCTTGTGCTACATGACCAAGCAGCACAAACCAACAGCTGGAGGGAAAGAGTCCTGGCCTCGGGGAGTCAGACTTGCCTTGCCACCCCGCCGGACCAGTCATAACAGTCACTCAGCCGTCATTGTCCCGCCCCAGTCACTCTCCCGCCACCCACGCGCTCGGCTCACTCCCCGAGCGCCGTGTGGAGGCCACGTCGGCACAGTGAGGTGCCCCTGTCCCTTGAGATGCCCTGCCAACAAAATCAGTCACCTCAGACCTCCCCCTGTCCCTTGTGGCGTCTGCCTTGCCAGTTTGCCCGAGCCAGACGGGGGAAGCTTTGCCGCTTGCCTGGGCGTGTAATAGTCTGAGCCGTGTTGAGTCCCGCTTTAAGACATGACCCTCGGCCCGGGGACCGCTCCGAGAGTGAGAGGGAGCGGCGGGCCGGGCCGCGAGGCCAGCATGAGGCTGTTGGTTTGTGGTGCGAGGGGGGAGTGGCTGTAGCCCTCTGCTGGTGCTGTGCTGCTGTACTGCTGCTGTTGCTGCTGCCTGGCTCACCAGGGCTGACGGCTCTTCTCTCTCTCCACCCCCAGGGATCATGCGCAGCTTTGAGCCCCTGCCCTGCCCGATCTGCCAGCGCACCTATAGCTCCCCGGGCAACCTCAAGCAGCACCTGGAGAACATTCACATGTCCTGCAATGAGCTCAACTTTGAGTGTCGCATCTGTGGCAATAAATTCAAGAGCAAGTGGTACCTGCACAAGCACCTCCACCGTGCCCACCACATACGCGGCCGCAAGGAGATTTAGGTTGCCTTAGTCTGTGTGCGGGGACTGCTGCACGCTGCTGCTGCCGCCCCCGCCAGCGTAGGCAGCGGGGGGGTGAGGGTAGGCCAGGTGACTCACTCTAGCGTCAGCATCAGCCCAGTGAGTGGTAAGCGGGTAGTGTATGGCGTGCTGTGCTGTGCTGTGCTGCGCTGGGCCACAAGTCAGAGGCGGTGCAGGTACCATAAAATCATTGGCCTTAATAAGTTACAAACAAACAAAATCTTTCCTTATGAGTTCTTTACCACTAAAATTAAGAGCTAAAAGTGAATGAGAAAAGCAAAAATTATTCTTCTGAGGTTGCCATCAACTGTGGTCTGCTAATTTTTTTCTTAACCAAGCATTTCACCCTAATAGACGCCTCACATGGTGCACGAATGCCCGGCGAGAGGGGGGGGGGGGCTGCTTGGGAGGGCGGGCGGGCGGGAGGTGGAAACGTCCTTGCAAGGGAACGCGGTTTACACCCACACGCACTGCCATGCTAAGCTCCGTTCAGTGCTACACGGCGCTTTGAACTTCCCTCACCTCGACCCACTCACAAACCCTTATACTCATGCCCCAATCCACCACCCATGTCCATACCACCCCCCCATACCACCCCCTCCGTTTCCTCCCTATCATTCCGCTTCATTCCACATCCACGCCTCCGCTAGATAAGTTACCCGCGTCTGTTGTTTATTTATTTATCCATCTCCGTGTTATTGGTATTTTCAGTGACGTCATATTTATTTTTTTTGTTTATTTATTTATTTTTTTTTTTGGTTTGTGGACGGTTGGTGTGTGTTAAGGTGACCGGCTTTTGTTCATTTCCTTCTGTTTTATCTGGTTCTCCCTCGTTTGTTTGTTTGTTTGTTTGTTTGTTTGTGTTCCGATGTGTTGAGGAAAGTGTTATGGATTCTGTGTTTAAACTTTTCATTTTTTCTCTTTCATCATCACAACAAATATTTTTAATGCCCAGACACACACACACACACACACACACACACACACACACACACACACACACACACACACACACACACACCATCTCGAACCATCAACAACGAGACTTATTTTTTATTTCCTATCCGATTCTGCCCATTGAGAGGACTCCATTTAGGCCTATTTCAAGCTTTTATTTTTCCTTGAGGCCCGTTTTTGAATCATAATAATAATAATAATGATAATAAATAGCATTTCCGAGAGACAGGCGCTTAATTATAGCCATGATCCGAGTGAATGCGATTTATCCATACTGTCGAAGAGGTACACAAGAGTTGCACATCCCTGGGAAAAGAAGTCATGTTAGTATGTCCATGGGTAGTGTTTCGAGCCCAGTGATAGTTTGACAAGGCTTCAGTGGAGGCTGTGTTAGTATGTCCATGGGTAGTGTTACGAGCCCAGCGATAGTTTGACAAGGCTTCAGTGGAGGCTGTGTTAGTATGTCCATGGGTAGTGTTATGAGCCTGGTGGTAGTTTGACAAGGCTTCCACACCATGATCGTAAAAACACACTCATGGGAACGTAACCTAACCTAACCTTAACCTAACCTGACTAACCTCCTCTGTGGCCTTGGGAAGAAGTTTTTAGAACCGAGAGCGTCGAGGTTACCGATGCAAAGTTTAAATGTCGAAGAAAATAGAAAAAACAGGAGAAGAAGAAGGAAAGGGAAAGGAAGGAGGGAAGTAGAGGAGAGAAAAGGGGAAAAAAGTAGGAAAAGGTAGAGAGAAATAAGGAAAAAAAGAAAGTAGAGAAGGGAAACGAAAAAGACATGAGCGTAACCAACCCTTCAGTCATGTCGTTAAGTGTTGATCCCGGTGAATTAAATCGATATAAACGTAGGTATAGGGAGAGGGAAGAGAGAAGGAAGGAAGAAAGATTGGAAAAAAAAAGAAAGGAGAGAAGGGAAAACAAGATATAACCACAATCACATCTTCAGTCACGTCGTTAAGTGTTGATACCGGTGAATTAGATAGATATAAACGTAGGTATAGGGAGAGGAACGTCGTGGAAAGCAAAATTAGCGAGGGAAAGTCTGGATCAATACCTGTTCCACCTCCTTACTCTAGCGTGCGACGAGAATTAGATAAATATAAACGTAGGTATAGGGAGAGGAACGTTGTGGAAAGCAAAATTAGCGAGGGAAAGTCTAGATCAATACCTGTTCCACCTCCTTACTCTTGCGTGCGACAGGAGCTACACGAGACGCAGTACGGCAGAGGAGGTACATAGGAAAGCGCAAAATCTCTCCTCGGTGTACGGTTTAGCCTCTGGGGTGTCTTGCGTTAGAGGAAAGTCGGATAGCAGGAACCTTGTGTGTATGTCATCTGCTTCTCTCTAGCATGCGACAGGAGCTACACTAGACACAGTACAGGGAAGGAAATATATAGGAAGGCGCAAAATCTCTCCTCGGTGTACGGTTTAGCCTCCCAAGTCTCTGTGTTAAGGGAGAGTCACATAACAGGAACCTTGTGTATATGTCATCTGGAGCACTTTAGCGTGGGACGGGAGCAACAGAAGACAGTACAGGGAAGGAAATATATAGGAAGGTGCAAAATCTCTCCTCGGTGTAGAGTGTAGTCCCTCAGGTGTCGGAACTTCCCCTATAATTCCTTCCCTTTCTGTCTCTCTCCGGCACATGACCACAGATGTTGCGCTGACTAAACGAAACTTTCAGGTGTCGGAACTTCCTCTATAATTCCTTCCCCTTCTGTCTCTCTCCGGCATATGACCACAGATGTTGCGCCGACTAAGCGAAACTTTCAGGTGTCGGAACTTCTCCTATAATTCCTTCCCTTTCTGTCTCTCTCCAGCACATGACCACAGATGTTGCGCCGACTAAACGAAACTTTCAGGTGTCGGAACTTCTCCTATAATTCCTTCCCCTTCTGTCTCTCTCCGGCATATGACCACAGATGTTGCGCCGACTAAACGAAACTTTCCAACTTTCTCAGGTGTTGAAAACGGTATCGGGTTAACCAATGCGGGTTTTACATATATATTTTTCTGTTTTGTGTCTTTTAAATCTGTTTCGTATAGTTATATTTACCTCGCTGTTGATTCAAAGTCCAGGGCGATATATATATTTATTTGACCGTTGATGCTAAAGCTAGAGATATATTTATGGAGCTATAGATGTATTTACTTGAAAAAATTTATGCAATACAAATTTTTATATCTATACTTAAAATTTTGTGGGTTTGGTAAGAGTAGGCTAAGGAAGGAGGGAGAGAGAGGGGAAGGGAAGGGAAGGGAAGGGAAGGGAAGGGAAGGGAAGGAAGGGAAGACAGAAAGAAAGAGAAAAAGGAAAATAAAATAAAGAAAAAGAACAAGAGAAAGAGTTAGAGGAATAGAAAAAACAGGGAAAGAGGACAAAAAAATATACATAACAAAGAAAAATAAGAAGTTGCTAAATCTATATCTCGTGTACATTCCAATAGAGTGATGTGCTGTTGAACATTCCATTGTGCTGTCCGCCATTTTAGTGCCACGGCGATCACTGCTTAGAAATATAGTCTTGGCAGTGTTAGGAGGAAGAAGAAGGGAGTGGGTGATAGGTTAAGAATGGAGGGAGAGGAAAAGGGAGAGAAAAGGAGGGAGGGAGGTGAAGACGAAGAGGAGGAGGGAAGGAAAAGAAATAGAATAGAAGAACAGAAGAGAAAAGGAGGGAAAGGAAGAAGGGAGGAGAGGAGGAAGAGGACGAGGGAAGGGGAAAGAAGGGAATGAAAATAGAGAAAGGAGAAGAAGGAGGGAGAAGAAGTGGAGAGGGAAAGGAAGGAAGGAAGGAGAGGAAGAAAGGCAAGGGAAAGGAAGGAGGGAAGTAGAAGAGAGAAAGGAGAGGAAAGAGGGAAGGAGAGGAAGGAAGGAAGGAAGAAAGGAAGGAAGGAGAGGAAGAAAGGAAGGAAGAAAGAAAGGAAGGAAGAAAGGAAGGAAGGAAGAAAGGAAAGGGAAAGGAAATGGGAAAAAAAAATCACATACATAAATTAAAAGATTGAAATGATGAAGAAAAATGACGCAAGAAAAATATTTACATTTAACATTTACTTCTTTCCATATAGGAGGCTTTGACATTGCAAGGGACATTTATATACATTTAGCTTTGACATTGCAAGGGACATTTATTTAGGATCTTTAACACTTAGCTTTGACATTGCAAGGGACATTTATTTTGGGGTCTTTAACACTTAGCTTTAACATTGCAAGGGACATTTATTTTGGGGTCTTTAACATTTAGCTTTAACATTGCAAGGGACATTTATTTTAGGGACTTTCACATTAAGCTTTGACATTGCAAGGGACATTTATTTTGGGGTCTTTAACACTCAGCTTTGACATTGCAAGGGACATTTATTTTAGGGACTTTAACACTCAGCTTTGACATTGCAAGGGACATTTATTTTAGGGACTTTAACACTCAGCTTTGACATTGCAAGGGACATTTATTTTGGGGTCTTTAACACTTAGCTTTGACATTGCAAGGGACATTTATTTTAGGTCATTTTAACATTTAGCTTTGACATTGCAAGGGACATTTATTTAGGGCCTTTAACATTTAGCTTTGACATTGCAAGGGACATTTATTTTTGAGCCTTTAACATTTAGCTTTGACATTGCAAGGGACATTTATTTTAGGGTCTTTAACATTTAGCTTTGACATTGCAAGGGACATTTATTTTAGGGCGTTTGAGATTTAGGTCTGACATTGCGAGGGACATTTATTTTAGGGTCTTCAACATTTAACTTTGACATTGCAAGGGACATTTATTTACATTTAGCTTTGACATTGCAAGGGGCATTTATTTTAGGGCCTTTCACATTCACCTCTTTGCATATAGAACGCTGTGACATTGCAAGGGTTCCACAGCACTTCAATTAATTTCCGAGCTTCCCTTCACCTCCGTACCCAAAGTCATGTCAATATGTTTGGGCGTAGTCATTGCCATACACTTCACGGCACATCAAATTCATATACGAGCTTCCCTTCACCTCCGTACCCTAAATCATGTCAATATGTTTGGGGTAACTCGCTGATACACTTCCGCCCCTGTTCCTTCGTCATGTCATCTTTGGGCCGAGTCGCTGCCGCACTCTCTCGCCGCAAGCTTCAGTCATGATGTCATGTCTCCTGCCTGGCTTCTCTTGGCTTTCCTTGCATGTCTGAGCGGAGGCGTGGATGTGCGTTCGCCATTTCTGCCTTAACGAGAGTCTGTTTTATCTCGCTTTAATCTCGACGGAAAATAGTCATTGTTTATTTATTTATTTATATATTTATTTTTACAACAAAGGAGACAGCTCAAGGGCGCACACAATAAAGGAAACAATAATAAAGAAAAAGCCCGCTACTCGCTGCTCCTAAAAAGAATCCAAAGAGGTGGCCGAAAGAGAGGTCAGTTTCGGGATCTGGTGTTGTTTACTGGTACGAAATGATAGGACAGTGAATTAGGTTTTGCTGTGAGGTCCTTGAGGTGTGTTTTGCCATTTCTGCCTTCACGAGAGTCAGTTTTATCTCACTTTTGTCTCGACGGAAAATAAAGTCCTTGTTTTGGGTGTTGTTTACTGGTACGAAATGATAGGACAGTGAATTAGGTTTTGCTGTGAGGTCCTTGAGGTGTGTTTTGCCATTTCTGCCTTCACGAGAGTCAGTTTTATCTCACTTTTGTCTCGACAGAAAATAAAGTCCTTGTTTTGGGTGTTGTTTACTGGTACGAAATTATAGGACAGTGAATTAGGGTTTGCTGTGAGGTCCTTGAGGTGTGTTTTGCCATTTCTGCCTTCACGAGAATCAATTATTTTTCTTTTTCATCTCGACGGAAAATAAAGTCCTTGTTTTGGGTGTTGTTTGCTGGTACGAAATGATAGGACAGTGAATTAGGTTTTGCTGTGAGGTCCTTCATGTGTGTGTTTTGCCATTTCTGCCTTCACGAGAATCAGTTATTTTTAATTTTCATCTCGACGGAAAATAAAGTCCTTGTTTTGGGTGTTGTTTACTGGTACGAAATGATAGGACAGTGAATTAGGTTTTGCTGTGAGGTCCTTTATGTGTGTGTTTTGCCATTTCTGCCTTCACGAGAATCAATTATTTTTCATTTTCATCTCGGCAGAAAATAAGAAAGTCACGATTTTTATAATAATTTACTTCAGGCGAAAAAATCACGTCGTGCTATTGTAAAGTGATTCATTCTTGTTTGTCACTTCTTCCTTCACGAGTTTCATTCTTTACTTCTATCTCGTCGGAAAATAGGAAAAAGTCATGATTCTTCTTAAAATTTACATGTACCAAACGTCACTGCTATAAGCTAGGTCTTATCATAGTTGTCTGAAACATAGATAAACATTCCCAAAGGCCTTAATCTGCAGACCCGTTTGGCTCCTCCGTGCTAGTGCCTGTATCCTGTCTTGGGCGTCTGGGTTCGAATCCTAGGCGGAGTTTTGTCCCGAACAGATCAGTTTCTTATGTGCTGCGATAAGTGGAGATAACCCCTCAAAAAAATAGGTGTTGGAAGTGTGTGGCAGAGCAGAGGGGTGAAATAGACCCCTGGGAGACAATGCCAACACAGACTCGACAATTTGGTTTCACTGTTATTTATTTACTCACTTGATGTCTACTAAAAATTGCCAAATCAGCGTTACCAAATTATCGTACTCAGCGCATTGCATTTTCTTAGTTTCTGACCGATAAATATAGCAGAAAAAACGAAAACCATCAATATTTAACAGTTTTAACGATAACTTTAAATTTCTATCGTTATTTTTGTGGTTACGACAGTCTTGGAGCCTAAAAATGATAAATGTAGTGTTCAGTGTACGACAATTTGGCAACGCTGTCCCAAATCCTCCTATATAGCCAGTCTTGCTTTTTCACGGGTATATTTCAGGTTTCAGAGGTCGCCGGGTCAATCTGGCGAGTCTGTTTTCTGTGTCGAGATCGGTGGGACTTTCACTCTTGCTGTTACGCTCCAATCACTGCGTTCGCTCTTACGTTGCTTATGCCGTGGAATGGGCTGAAGGGTGAGAGTTCATTTTCTGCGACACCAGTTTAACCCAGTGGTAGCTGCGGGGATCATGTTTCGTAATGGTCCCTCTAAGCGAGAAAAATGAGAAAAAATCATCACTCACGCAAACCGTTTCATAATATATATAAACGCATTTGTGATCAGTTTATGCATCATCTATTTTTGGGGTTTATATCATGGCAGAAATTTGGCCTGTCGCTGCTACACGGTAAAGCCACAAATTTAGCCTGTCGCTGCTACACGGTAAAGCCACAAATTTAGCCTGTCACTGGTACATGGTAAAGCCACAAATTTAGCCTGTCACTGGTACATGGTAAAGCCACAAATTTAGCCTATCGCTGCTACACGGTAAAGCCACAAATTTAGCCTGTCGCTGGTACACAGTAAAGCCACAAATTTAGCCCGTCGCTCGTACACGGTAAAGCCACAAATTTAGCCTATCGCTGGTACACGGTAAAGCCACAAATTTGGCCCGTCACTGCTACACGGTAAAGCCACAAATTTAGCCTGTTGCTGCTACACGGTTAAAGAATCTAAAAAAGTTGCGTCCAGAGGGCTATACGGACAAACATTACTCTTTTTTTTTTTTTTTTTATACAAGAAAGGAGACAGCTCAAGGGCACACAAAAAAAGAAAACAATAATATAAAAAAAAAACCCGCTACTCGCTGCTCCTAAAAAGAATCCAAAGAGAGGCATAGGCAAAGGAGAGGAAGAAAGATTGAAAAAGAGGAAATAGAGGAGAGACAGGGAAAGAAATAGGAAACAATACACGTTAGACGGAATAGACAGAGCTTAGCGGATAAAAGGAGAGAGAGGATAAAAGGAGTTAGTTCAGTCGTCCCTCAAATAGTACGGTTTTCAATAGTTCGGTTCCGGTTTTATGCGGATTGTTGTAGATCTTTTTAGGACTTTCAAATTTCCTGCCCGTCGGGAAATTCAAAAATCCTAAAAAAATCTATAAAAATCCACATTCAACCGAAACCGTACTATTTAAGGGAGGACTCCATATAAAAGGAAGAAGAAGAACACATAACAAGATAAGAGAACAGCGTAATCAACCGTTCATTCAACACACCCCATAACAGAGGCTATTTTGTTATTTAATTATTTTTATTTTATTTATTTATTTATTTTTTTTACGTCTACGCCTATTGCCCCGGTACGCTTGCTTAAGGGGCCTGGATGGTAGTCGGCCCCAGCCCTTCATGGCACAGGCAAGTGTTTATAGTGGCGCCATCAGCTCCCTTCACATACTACCTAATATAAATCGCTAAGTCAGATTGGCTCCACTTTAGAGAATGCAAGAGTCGTGTCCACAATCAAATTTTTTTACGGTGAGGATAATCTCGGGACTATCAATACCTTCCCGTGCCACCAGAGGGCTAGGCTAGGGCTGCCCACCATTGCCTTTATCATACTAACTAATATAGAGCAGTGTAAGACTTCATTCCCACGGCAATGCTTTAAATAACGTTAAAAAAATCGCGTTCATGGTCAGATATTTTCCAGTAAGCGTTATTTCAAGCTTCATTTCCCTCGACATCACTTAAAATAACGTTAAAAGAATCACGTTCATGGTCAGATATTTTCCAGTAAGGGTTATTTCAAGCTTCATTTCCCTCGACATCACTTAAAATAACGTAAAAAGAAGCGTTCATGGTCAGATATTTTCCAGTAAGGGTTATTTCAAGCTTCATTTCCCTCGACATCACTTAAAATAACGCAAAAAGAATCACGTTCATGGTCAGATATTTTCCAGTAAGGGTTATTTCAAGCTTCATTTCCCTCGACATCACTTAAAATAACGAAAAAAGAATCACGTTCATGATCAGATATTTTCCAGTAAGGGTTATTTCAGGGTTCATTTCCCTCGGCATCACTTTAAATAACGTCAAAAGAATCGCGTTCACGATCAGACATTTTCCAGTAAGCGTTATTTCAAGCTTCATTTTCCTCGACATCACTTTAAATAACGTAAAAAGAATCGCGTTCATGATCATATAATTTCCAGCAAGGGTTATTTCAGGGGTATAATTGCTTTCATGTGCCACCAGAGGGATATAGGATGACTAACAGGCCTCTTAACATACTAACTAATTTAACCTTCATTTCCCTCGGCATCGCTTAAAATAACGTAAAAAGAATCGCGTTCATGACCAGACATTTTCCAGTGAGGGTTATTTCTCGACTGTTAATGTCTGCCCGTGCCACCAGAGGGCTAGGCTAGGGCTGCCCACCAGTGCCCTAAATATAGCACACAGGGAAATGGCACTGCACGTTGAATAAAAGATGTTTCGGTCCATTCCCGAGTTGGTGTTTACGTTATATAAATTCACTTAGGCCCCCTTCGCACTGGGCCACGACAACCCAGCGATTTTTCAGCCCCCTTCACACTGTTCCGAATCAGCATCTGGCGATTGTTTCTAGACCTCTTTCCGAACATGTGCGACCTTTTCACATCAACAGTTCACACCCAAGACCGGAGTCGCTGGGTTGTCATGGCCCAGAGTCGGCAGGGTGTGAACGGGGCTTAACCTGGTAGCAGCAACGGGCCAAATTTGTGGCTTTACCGTGTAGCAGTGACAGGTCAAATTTGTGTCTTTACCGTGTAGCAGCGACGGGCCAAATTTGTGGCTTTACCGTGTAGCAGCGACGGGCCAAATTTGTGGCTTTACCATGTAGTAGCGACGGGCCAAATTTGTGGCTTTACCATGTAGTAGCGACGGGCCAAATTTGTGCCATGATATAACCCCCAAAATAGATGATACCTAATCTGATCACAAATGCTTCGATATATATTATGAAATGGTTTGTGAGAGTGATGATTTTTTCTCGTTTTTCTCGCTTAGAGGGACCATTAAGAAACATGATCCCCGCAGCTACCAGGTTAACTCTCTCCAGGTTCCAGTCCTTGTTCTTACCAGTTCAGTCACCTGTGCTGGGCCTGTTTGCTTTACGCTCACGAAAGGGCTGCAACGCTTTATTTACGCTTCCTCGCAATGTTTTTATTTACGCTTCCATTCACTAACAGGCTGTACGCAAGTTTGTCCATGAGAGGCGGGAGATAGCTGAGAGACAGAGACAAAGAAAACATCAAGATTGGAAATGTTTCGATCCGCAAGTTAAACGAATTTGTGCTTTCATGCCCCAAGAGTTTATTTTCTCTTTTTCTATTTTCCTGTTCCAACATGACCTCTGTGTGTATCGGAACGCACGAGAAATTAATCAAGACAAGGAGAGGGTGTTCGCCGGCTGCCTGGGATTGCTGAGTGGGTTATGGGAGGCTCGTTCATCAGGCATTGTCGCTGTACTTCAGTGCAGCTCAAGAGACTGAGGGTTGTAGACATTTCGCCGCCAAAGAACACATATTTGACAAGGCTTTCATAGGAGTTGTGGGCATTTCCAGGAGTAGTTTCATGACCCTGGTGTTAGTTTGACCCTTCTTCTGTACCCTGAACCTAAGGAAACACATATTTGACAATGCTTTCATAGGAGTTGTGGGCATTTCCAGGAGTAGTTTTGTGACCCTGGTGTTAGTTTGACCCTTCTTCTGTACCCTGAACCTAAGGAAACACATATTTGACAAGGCTTTCATAGGAGTTGTGGGCATTTCCAGGAGTAGTTTTATGACCCTGGTGTTAGTTTGACCCTTCTTCTGTACCCTGAACCTAAGGAAACACTCATTAGAACCCTACTGACCCCATCTTTAACCTTCAGAAATTGTTAATGTGAGAAGCGATTGTGTCTTCTGATACCAACCTGAATCCCTAATAGAAGATTATCAGTATAGTCAAAACATCTCGGAGAAAGTCTTACAGAATGGTTGAGTTAGTCAGGGGAAGGATGTGCAACTCTTGAGACGGTAACTTGGTGGGCTAAAGTTTATTAAGAAGTACAGAAAGGTGAGATAAAGTTTGTAAATAAGTAAAAAAAATGACAAAGAAAACATGGATAGTGGTCAGCATGGTTTCAATTCGGATTCGTAAATTCTGAGAAAACACGAGTATTGGTTGACGTCGCTTAAAGTTACTGTCAAGATTCGTAAATTTAGGAGAAAGACGCTGAACTTACGGAAGATCTAAAATATGGTAGAGAGCTGTGGAAATAGATTGGGGCTGTTATGTTAGCCGCTGAACTCACGGACGATTTAAAATATGGTAGAGAGCTGTGGAAATAGATTGGGGCTGTTATGTTAGCCGCTGAACTCACGGACGATCTAAAATATAGTAGAAAGCTGTGGAAATAGATTGGGGCTGTTATGTTAGACGCTGAACTCACGGACGATCTAAAATATGGGAGAGAGCTGTGGAAATAGATTGAGGCTGTTATGTTAGCCGCTGAACTTACGGACGATCTAAAATATGGGAGAGTTGTGGAACTTAATTGCGGCCGTTCTATTCACCCACAGCCTAGGACAGTATAGGAGTGGATGGTTTTGCTTAATACCCAACAACACACCAAACATGTTATACTCATTCACGTCATCTGAGCTTCACCGTATAGAGTTGGCCCTTTAAAGACTGTCGCATTTTTGAGTTTTTCCTATTGAGAATTTAAAAAGTTATCCTCTTAAGTAATTTCTCATTTTACGAAGTTTTTGCGTTGAGATTTTTTCCTTTTCAATCATTTTTTCCTTTTCCTATATGTAATTTCTCATTTTAAGAAGTTTTTGCATTGATATTTTTCCCTTTCAATAGCTTTCTCCTTTTCCTATATGTAATTTCTCATTTTAAGAAGTTTTTACATTGATATTTTTCCTTTCAATAGTTTTCTCCTTTTCCTCTATGTAATTTCTCATTTTAAGAAGTTTTTCTGTTGATATTTTTCCCTTTCAATAGTTTTCTCCTTTTCCAATACGTAATTTCTCATTTTAAGAAGTTTTTCCGTTGATATTTTTCCCTTTCAATAGATTTTTCCTTTTCCTATATGTAATTTCTCATTTTAAGAAGTTTTTACATTGATATTTTTCCTTTCAATAGTTTTCTCCTTTTCCTATATGTAATTTCTCATTTTAAGAAGTCTTTCTGTTGATATTTTTTCCTTTCAATAGATTTTTCCTTTTCCTATATGTAATTTCTCATTTTAAGAAGTTTTTCCGTTGATATTTTTCCCTTTCAATAGATTTTTCCTTTTCCAATACGTAATTTCTCATTTTAAGAAGTTTTTCCTGTGATATTTTTTCCCTTTCAATAGTTTTTTCCTTTTCCTATATGTAATTTCTCATTTTAAGAATTTTTTCCGTTGATATTTTTCCCTTTCAATAGATTTTTCCTTTTCCTCTGTGTAATTTCTCATTTTAGTTGCTCATTTTAAGTTATTTGCATTGATATTTTTCCCTTCAATATTTTTTCCTTTTCCTATACTTAACTTCTCCATGGTTGAGGCTGGCGGCTTTTCAAAGTCTCCGCCACTCACTCTCCCGTACCTCTATCTCAACAATTCGATCTTTTCCCTTTCCAGACGTGTCATTTAAACATCATCTTAAACTTACAATATTCTTCTCATTCGTAGGTATATCATTCAATCCTATATGTCTCGGTTCTGTATTTTCTTCATCCGTTAGTGTGGCATTGGGCATTGATACCTCCATCTTCGACAGTCTGTATTTCTCTCGATCCTGAATTGTGGCATTGAAACTCCTATCTACCATTTCCTCTGTTTATCTTGTCAAGGGGTGCGCTATTTAAACCCCTGTCATTAGTTTTCTTTGTTTTATCTTATGAGTTTTCTATGTTAACCCGTCCGCTGCGATTGTCAGGGATTTCGCCTTCACTGGTAGCCTGGTAACATACACTCCCAGGTCTTTCTCTACCTCTGTGGTGGATAGTGGAGTGTTTCCCATGTGGTATTGGTGTGCTGGATATCCCTTCACTGGTAGCCTGGTAACATACACTCCCAGGTCTTTCTCTACCTCTGTGGTGGATAGTGGAGTGTTTCCCATGTGGTATTGGTGTGCTGGATATCCCTTCACTGGTAGCCTGGTAACATACACTCCCAGGTCTTTCTCTACCTCTGTGGTGGATAGTGGAGTGTTTCCCATGTGGTATTGGCATGCTGGATATCCCTTCACTGGTAGCCTGGTAACATACACTCCCAGGTCTGTCTCTGCCTCTGTGATGGATAGTGGAGTGTTTCCCTTGTGGTATTGGTGTGCTGGATATCCCCTCCCAAGGTGCAGGACTTTACATTTTTGCTCATTGAATTGTAGCAGCCACTTTTTGTTCCATTTCTGTAGCTTGGTGAGGTCTTCTGGTAGGAAATCCGCGTCAAGGGGTTAAACTCATCCGGAACTGTACCATATATATTCGACTTTCTATATTTTACGTCATCCGGAGGTGTGGTTGTCAGGCATCATTCCTTCACCCACAAGGGCATACGAGGACCAAGCGTTTCAGACCTCAAACAGCTGGTGGATATGGACCATAGTTAGGCTACGGGCTGTCGTGTGTTAGAATTTAGAGTTGAGATGCAGTGATTTCGGCTAGTAGGCAGCCTGTATTTAGCTAGTTGTATTTACCTAGTTGTAGTTTTCCAGGGCCTGGGCTTACGCTCATATGGTCCCGTCTCCATATCTGCATTTATCCAACTTTTCCTTAAAGCTTTGCACATTCCTTGCCGATACTACATCCTCACTTAGTCTGTTTCAAACCTCTATATTTCTTTGCGGGAAGCTATATTTCTTTATGTCTCTCGAGCATCTTCCCTTCTTTAATTTTTTACTATGTCCTCTGTGTGTGTGTGCGTGTGTGTGTGTGTGCGTGTGTGTGTGTGTGTGTGTTCCGTTCACACGTCCACGGTACTATACCAATATCTCACTTCAATTCCTGTTTTTATGTCTCAAGCATCTTCCCTTCCTTTATTTTTTACTATGTCCTCTCTGTGTGTGTGTGTGTGCGTCTGTGTGTGTGTGTGTGTGTGCGTCTGTGTGTGTGTGTGTGTTCCGTTCACACGTCCACGGTGCCATACCAATACCTCACTTCAATTCCTGTTTTTTCGGGAAGGTTAATTTCAGTGCCAGTATATCTGTTATCAAACTCGTACATTCACGGAACACGCCAGACGCTTCACGATATTATTTGTTCATATACATTGACATAGTTATCGGTCTATTTATTTACGTACGTGCCATATCATACCGCCCCCAGTACAACGCCGTAGGTAGGAGATAGAGGGTGGAGTTGGTGCCCATGTTGACGCTTCGTATAGTAAACAATGACCCCAATGTTACCAGATTGATGTACTCAGCCGCTTGTATTTCCTGACTTCCTATTTCCTGACTTCCTACCCCAAATCTGTCTTCTGGGCTCCGATACTGAAACCCATTTATAGTTTCGTCAAAAGAGTTAGATCCTGGTGTTTCTTGGCAATATTAGTGGGCTCAGTGGTGCAGTGGTTAGCACACTCGGCTCACAACCAAGAGAGCCCGGGTTCGATTCCCAGGAGGAGTTGAAAAATTTGGGTGGCTTTTCCGATACCCTACGCCCCTGTCCACCCAGCAGTGAATGGGTACCAGGTATTAATTGGGGGTTGTGTCCCGTGTCCTGGGGTCTGTTCCCTTCTCCTATAATTCCTTCCCCTTCTGTCTCTCTCCGGCATATGACCACAGATGTTGCGCCGACTAAACAAAACTTTCCAACTTTTCTGTTAGTCAATCTGCGCTTTACCGACTGAGCTGTCATAACATAAGTGACTGAACCTTTAAATTCTATCCTTCCTTCCTTCCTAACCTTCTATAATTCCTCCCCTTCTGTCTCTCTCCGGCATGTGACCACAGATGTTGCGCCGACTAAACGAAACTTTCCAACTTTTCTGTTAGTCAATCTGCGCTTTACCGACTGAGCTGTCATAACATAAGTGACTGAACCTCTAAATTCTATCCTTCCTTCCTTCCTAACCTTCTATAATTCCTTCCCCTTCTGTCTCTCTCCGGCATATGACCACAGATGTTGCGCCGACTAAACCAAACTTTCCAACTTTTCTGTTAGTCAATCTGCGCTTTACCGACTGAGCTGTCATAACATAAGTGACTGAACCTTTAAATTCTATCCTTCCTTCCTTCCTTCCTTACCTCCTATAATTCCTTCCCCTTCTGTCTCTCTCCGGCATATGACCACAGATGTTGCGCCGACTAAACCAAACTTTCCAACTTTTCTGTTAGTCAATCTGTGCTTTACCGACTGAGCTGTCATAACATAAGTGACTGAACCTTTAAATCCTATCCTTCCTTCCTTCCTAACCTTCTATAATTCTTTCCCCTTCTGTCTCTCTCCGGCATGTGACCACAGATGTTGCGCCGACTAAACGAAACTTTCCAACTTTTCTGTTAGTCAATCTGCGCTTTACCGACTGAGCTGTCATAACATAAGTGACTGAACCTCTAAATCCTATCCTTCCTTCCTTCCTAACCTTCTATAATTCCTTCCCCTTCTGTCTCTCTCCGGCATATGACCACAGATGTTGCGCCGACTAAACCAAACTTTCCAACTTTTTCTTGGCAATAGTTAGGATTCAGAAACGGGTAAATACTGTCCTCTGAGTACGATAACCTGGCAACGTTGAATGACCCTTATGCGTTTTCGGTCATTCATTCACTGGGTTGGTTATTCACTCGACTTCAGTGTATAAGAAAACTGTAAAATACCGTTCTGTCAGTCTTGTCATTCAACCACGAGTACATTTCCCTCCTTATTCATTTCGTTATTCATTGATTCACCGTTAATTGCATGGTGGGGTCTTATGCGTTCACTGTTATTCAATTATTCACACGGTTATTCACTCGAGTTTCGTGTTTAAAAAAATTATGGAAACGCGATGACCCAATTTCGTAATTCATCCGCGAGTAGAAGACGAAGAGGGAGAGAAGGAGGGAGGAAGGAGGAGAAGAGGGAAAGGAAGAAGGAGGAGGAAGAGGAAGAGGAGGAGGAGGAGGAGGAGGAAGGAGAGAGGAAGGAAGGATGAAGAGGAGGAGGAGGAGGAAGAGGAAGAGGGAGAGAAGGAGAGGGAAAGGATGAAGGAAGAGGAGGAGGAGGAGGAAGAGGAAAAGGAAGAGAAGGAGAGGGAAAGGAAGGAGGAGGAGGAGGAGGAGGAGGAGGAGGAGGAGGAGGAAGGAAGGAAGGAGAAGAAGAGGGAAAGGAAGAAGGAAGAGGAGAAGGAGGAAGAGGAAGAGAAGGAGAGGGAAAGGAAGAAGGAAGAGGAGGAGGAGAATGAGGAAGGAAGGAGAAGAAGAGGGAAAGGAAGAAGGAAGAGGAGGAGGAGGAAAGGGAAAGGAAGAAGAAGAAGGAGGAGGAGGAGGAGGAGGAAGAGGAAGAAAAGGCGGAGAAGGACGAAATAAAAAAATATCCGCGTTTTGAATATTCCGACAATCCATCTCGGCACTCCGTAAAATCTATCCCACATCAACCCACCCCGTGTGTCCGTTCGTCCGTGTGTGGTGCTGAGGGGTCAATCCAGCGTCCGTAGTTTATAGTCGTTCACCAAGCACACAGAAAGGCGGTCAAACGCACCCACAAATCACTCTCGCGTTTGTCTGCAGCCTCAACCAGTTAACTAAAGTACAATTGCGTGTTTCCATGTTTGATTTTGTCCACCGTCGCGAGAGACAGCGTTCGTTCGTAGATACCTTGAGTGTGTGTGTGTGTGTGCGTGTGTGTGTGTGTGTGTGGGGAGGGGGGGGTTATTTCAATGTACAAAATCCACCTTCATCATCAGGGGCTCAGAAATTTTTATAATGACGCCAATTTTCGCTTTTTTGTTGCGATTTTTACATGGCATTTCACTCACTGTCCTACACGTCAACAACAACAACAAAAAACAACGACAGCAACACCCACGTCGCATGAAAACAACATCGAAAACAACAACAACAACAAAAGCATAATATGACTGCCTCAAACCACCATCCATTTCGATATTCATTTGTTTTTTTCTTTGTTTACGTTTCCATAAGTTCGTGTCGTTTATTCACAGTTCCAGTCGTCTATACTCTCTTGTTTACCTCTTGTGTTTTCTGCCCTGTGTCTCTCCTTTATTGCTTTTTCTCTCCTCTTCCTTTCCTTCCTTTCTCTCTTTTTCCCTTCCCTTCTACTTTCTTCCTTTCTCCTCCTCCTTTTTCTCTTCCTTTCCTTCCTTCCTTTCTCTTTTTTTCCCTTTCCTTTTATCTTATTTTCTCTCTTTCTCTCCTTTTTCTCTTCCTTTCCTTCCTTCTTTCTCTCTTTCTCATTTTTCCCTTCCCTTCTACTTTCTTTCTTTCTCTCCCTCCTCTTCTTGTTCTGTTTCCCTTCCTTCCTTCCTTCCTTCCTTCCTTCCTTCCTTCCTTCCTTCTCTTTCTTTCATTTCCTCATTTTTTTCTAACTTTTCTTCTTCCTTATTTCCTTCCTTTCTCTCCCTTCTCTCTCCTTCCTATTCCTCCCTTCTTTTCATTTCCTACTTTCTCTCTCTCTCCCCTCTCTCTCAATCATTCTTTCCTTTCCTTTCCTATCTTCTTTTTTCCTTGTTCTCCTTTTCTTTATTTCTTGCTTATTCCTTCTATTTATCAGGTTCCTCTTCCTCCCTATCTTCTATCTCTCCTGTTTCCTTCCTTTATGCGCATTTTTTGTTTCTCTAATTCTGTCTTTTCTTCCCTTCTCTCTCTCTCGCCTTTCTCCTATTCCCCTTTTTCTCTTCCTCCTCCTCCTTCTCTTCTTCTCTTCTCTTCCTCCTCCATTCTCTTCTTCATCCTCCTCTTTTTCATCACTCTTTGGTCACACAAAATATAGAATAGGATTTGATATGTCTCTTCCTTCCTCCTCCTCCTCCTCCTCCTCTTCCTTCCTCCTCCTCCTCTTCCTTCCTCCTCCTCCTCTTCTTCTCTTCCTCCTCCATTCTCTTCTTCATCCTCCTCTTTTTCATCATTCTTTGGTCACACAAAATATAGAATAGGATTTGATATGTCTCTTCCTTCCTCCTCCTCCTCCTCCTCTTCCTTCTTCCTTCCTCCTCCCCCCCTATCATCACCCCCCCCCCCCCTCCTATCCTAGTCCGCATCCCTCACCACAGGACAATACTGGTCACTCACTTTACTCAGGATTATGTTTATATATACGTCGCGCCGGCGGGGGTGTGGGCGTCAACCGTTCCCTTGCGTACGTGTGTGTGTTTGTGCGCCCGCCCCTCCCGTGCAGCCCCCCGCCCCCCCTCGCCCCACGCCGCCCCACAGCACCAATGTAATCAAACAGGCGTGGGTGGGTGTGTGCATGTGGGGGTGTTGGGGTGTAGGGCAGCGTTGCCAACTATCGTACTCAGCGCATTGGATTTTGTGTAGTTTCGACCGATGGCTCTTGCAAAAAAGAAAGCCCATCGATATTTAACAGTTTTATGCTAACTTTAATTTCCTTCGTTGTTTGTGTGGTTACGACCGTCTTGGAGCCTAAAATGATTAATCCAATGTTCAGCGTCGACAGTTTGGCAGCGTTGGTGTAGGTGTGGGGAGCTGCTGCTGAGGCGGGTGCTTCAGGGAGGGTGTGTCGGGTGTGTGCGGGTGTGTCGTTACCTCGGGCCAGGCAGCCACAGTGTGTTGGGCATTCACCCTTTGTGTCACGCAGCGTCTAGTTACCATTCCTCTTCTATTGCCAATAATATAATAGTGTAATGTTATGCCGATGATAATAATAGGGATAATAACCCTTTGTGTTCTTGTAAAGCAAAATGTTCGTTCGTGCGTACTTCTCCTGTCCTGCGATATATTTTTGGTGTGCCATATTTGATGTGAAGTATTTCCTTGAGCTCACGCACGCCGCCGCGCCGAGCAGCGGGCGGCGTGGCCTTGCCAGGGGCGGCGGCGGCGGCCAGGTCCGCCCCGCCCGGCCCCCTGCTGGATGTGTTACGGCTTGACACATATCAGACACACATCACCGAGTTGGGTCATACAGTTCCCGATGTACAAATTTGTGGCCATGTACAGATCCTTTCCCTGCCTGGGAGGCGCGTTGCCAGATACACGTTTTGAGACTTTCCGTCAGGATCAAATGTTTGAGTATTATTTTAGCGTACTATTGTAGCAGAATGATGGCTTTGTGATGCATGTTTTATTGCATTCCACTCTAGAGCTTCTATATAAATGAATTTATTATTCTATATATTATTATTATTATTATTATTGTTATGTTACTCACGACTAATACTACGTTACGTTGATACAGGACATGTTAACCTCCCTTGCTTTAATAGGACATTCCAGTGTTTGGTAGGTTGTAAGTGTTGAGCCAGAGTTACATCTTTAATAGCTACTTTGTAAGGGTTGTTTTATAGTTTTATTATTATTATTATTATATCCAGATAAGTTATTTTAGAGAGAAATTACTGTCGGCCTGTTGTTACACACAGACATTTATGTACCATATTTATTGTTATATTTGTGAGTGTTCCGGGCGGGGAGTTTGTTTCAGAATATTACCTCATTTGGGCGCCACTCGCCGTGCACTATACCACAACAACAACAACAACAACAACAACAACAACAACCAAGGGGCTCCCGGCCCCGGCGGAGGCTGTGGCCCTTGGCCCCCGGCACTCCAGGCTGGCAGCAGGGGTGGCGGTGGTAGCCTGGGTGCCCCCACCACCCCTGCTGGCCAGCCTGGTGGCCGGGGCAGCCAGGGTGGCACAGGCCTCGGGGTGCCGGGGCTGGATGGACTGGGGCGAGTGTGGAGCACACCCGGTGTGTGGGGCGGGGCGGGGCGGGGCGGGGCGTGTGGGAAGGATATGCAGATTTTTTATCAGAGATTATATTTATGCAATATATGGTAGTGTTAGCGCGCACCAGGCACACCGCACCTCAGTGGACGTGTGTTGCTGTGTAGACTTGATGGTAGTGTGTTGAGAACCTTTCTTCAGAGGAACACTTTATCCAGAGAAAGTTTTATCCAAAGTCTATGTAGCCGTGAAGGCAGGGAGGGAGTGTTGGGAGGGTGGCGCACCCATGGCAAGGTGACGCTGGTCACTGTGTGCCACGGCCAGGCACTCGCTGCACTGCAGTGCCTCCCACAGGGAGTCTGGCGGCCAGGCCTGGCCGGTGTGCCACACACTGGGCCATGCTCAAGCAGTGCCTAGCGGCTGCTTTGGTCGGGTCATTCTGGAGAGAATTGTTCAGTTCAATGTTTATTTGCGAGGCCAACGCCACGCTGAGTGTTGGCGCCCCACGGCGGGGACACCTGGAGGGCCCTCAGCCCCACCACACCTCCAGGCGCCGCCACCACCACGCGGGGCACCACCGCCGCCACCACCACCACGGCCACCACCGGGCCCCAAACTGACCAGCCCGGGGCCCTCCGGGTGCCAAAGGAAGAGTCACTGTGTGTGCCTGCAGTGCACCGCTGGTGTGCCGGCCACACTGTCCCGTGGTGGCCCTGCAGTGCCACAGTGCCTGCCTGGTGTGTGTGTACGTGTGCGTGCGTGTGCGCCCCGGTGGCGGCGACGCGGCCAGCTGTTTGTTGTTTTATAGTGTTGCCATAAGTTACCAAGTTGCCATTATTATTTCAGTGCCAAGTATTTTTGTTATATAGGATGATGCTATATTTTATTTTGTATCCTGTAAGGAAGAAGTCTATGGTTTAGTATAGGGCGTGGTGGAGGGGCGGCCCGGCGCATGTCACAGGGTGGAGGGACGCGACGCGCCGCGCTGGCCGGCCCGGCGGCCTGGTGGTGTTGTGCTGCCAGCCGCGGCGACACACCAGGGCTGGGCCAGGCGCCCATGGGCGTTGTATTCTAAGTTGTCACCTGTTAGTCAGACATGCCAGCCTGACGGGCGCTGGGTGTGGGCACCACGCCACCACTGTCTGCCAGACCCACGCAGCACCAGGGTCACGGGCCACTGCCAGGGAGAGGGGAGGTGTGGGGATGCTGCCGGAAAGGGATGTGTTGAGCTGCCCTGGCCTTCAGCACTGGCCAGCAGGAAGGGTGGGTGTGTGTAAGGGGTTGTTAGGTAGGAGAGTGTCTGGTGTGTGGTTCCGTGTGGCTGAGGCAGGGATGTGTCTGGTGTGGCCTAAGGAAGGGGTGTGGCTGGTGTCCCTGAGAGCAGAGGCATGGGTGGGGTGTGGTGTGGTGCGTGGCTGGTGTGGCTGGGGCTGGCAGGGAGGGGTGCGGCGAGGGGTCCTGTAGTATCGGGTCGGCTGTGATGGCTGACGCAAGAAATGTTTTACTTTCAAACCAAAATTCTACGAGAAAGTCAAGCAGCTCCGAGGGTTGGCATGTCTGGCGCCTTGTTAATCTGTACTGTCTAATGAAGGTTATTAATGTACGCGTAGGGCTAAACATACATTGGAATAAGTCTACTAATGCCTCCTATCTTAAGAGTGTTCTCCACAGCCGTGTGACATGCTTGCTGCTCAGCCACCTTCAGGCAAAAGCCATATGTTTCTTTTTGTCATTGTTAATACATAGATTTATCTTTTAAGTTTAAGGTTTACTTTTTTATTGCGAGTTTTACGCCACAACCAAACATGTGCGTCTTTGTGCGTCAGTGTGCGCGTCACAAAATGTCTCGTTCTCCTTTCTTGACAACCGTAATCTTTGCATGACTCAGGTCGCTGTTGTTTGGTAGTCAAGTGTGAGTAAAATTGTCTGCGGCCGCTGCCATGAGGCCGGACGCGGCCCTGGCCGGGGCTGGACCGCAGGCCTGACACAGTGTTGTCTTGGCCGCAGTTTTGACTGTAAATTTAACTTGTCAAAATCAGTCTTGGCAGCAGTCCTGGCAAGGGTTTGGGCTGCAGTCAGAGTAAAGTCTGGGCTGCTGTCTTTGCCACAGCCTGGACCACAGTCTTGCCTGCAGCCAGCCCTGGCCCTGGCCGTGGCCCGGCCCGGCGGTGGCCGCGGCGGGAAGACAGTGGGAGTATCACTGGTGACGTAATGTTAGCGGCGCCGTTGGGTGCGGCGGCAAGCAGCACGCAACAAACCAGCCTTTGCTCAGAGGGGTGTGTAAGGTTACTGTACAGTGGTGACTAGCCTAGAGTCTAGACCTTCACGTTATTAAGCTAGTGACCTCGGTGGGACCAGCCAAACTCCATTGTAATATATCCAAAGGTTTTTCATATTTAGTGAATATTTCTATAGATTTCAACCTCTATTAGTGTTTTTTGTTGAAGAGAGAATATTATTAACGTAGGTTATCATCAGTCCAGGACAAAGCCATTGTCAGGACCAGGAGCAGCAGCCCGCGCGGCGACGACACGATGATGACGATGATCCTGGGACACGGCAGTGCTGCCCGCCACCGCGGGGGGGTGTGGCGCAGCGCCGGGGACACTGCTGGGGCGGCTGTGTGGCGGTGTGTGGTGTGGTGGTGTGTGGGGGGCTGGCAGCCAGGGTGCTGCTGCCCCAGCACCACCACCACCACACCACCCCAGCACCGCAGCACACACACGGCACAGCACCACCGCCTGCCACAGCACAGCACAGTGGCAGCAGTGGTGGTGGTGCACCACAACACCACGGTGCTGGCGGTACAAGACACAGCAGTGTTCCTGGCGCTGTGCAGTGTGGGGGGCCCAGCACAGGGCGTGGGTAGCCCGCCGCAGCGCTGGGCGGGGCGGGGCGGGGCGGGGCGGGGTCGCAGCACTGCTGGTGAAGACAACAACCGAGCCCTCCAGGAGCAGTGCCTCTTAGCTTAGTGTCACTCACAGCCTTACAGTAGATGCCTTGGCACAGTTGCCTTAGTGACGTGTGTGCGTACGTACGTAGCCGGGGCCGCAGCGCCGGGGCCCCGGACCTTGTGATCAGTGTATTCCACCCAAGGCGTTGTCGTCCTCACGGTAGCCTGTACGCAGCACCGCGGCGGGGGGGGGGTGACTGTTTTAAACTTGTTGACTCACAGGTGTCATTCCCGTTGTTACTATGAGTGCCGGACATTATTGGCTCGTTCATTAGCGTTGTCTCAGGTTTTAGGACGCCCAAGTCCATTTTTGTCAAGTTTACACAGCTCAGTAATCTATTGTTAGCCGGAGGGAGGAGGGAGTTTGTGTTGGGCCGGACGCCAGACTGTGGTGGCCGCGGCAACCCTGTGTGTGTGTGTGTGTGTGTGTGTGTGTGTGTGTGTGTGTGTGTGTGTGTGTGTGTGTGTGTGGCAGGTACAGTCATGCTGCATAATGCTCATCCTCGCGTCTGTCCGCCTCACCTGTCCTTCACACAATCAGCAGGTATTAACAGACTTACACAGACGTTCACCAGCCAGTCATCGGGTCATTCTTTATTCAGGGAAGTTCATGATAATTCGTTAGTTGATATTTCTGTGTTAACTTTTTTTGTTTGTTTCGTCGCGTTTGTCTGTCGAGGATCTGGGACGCGTGCACATCGAATTTCTGCGTGTGTGTGTGTGTGTGTGTGTGCGTGAGGTTATGTCTCTGCTGGTAAAAGAAAGTCTGCTAATTCCACTCGCCTCGTAAACTCACCTTATTCCAACTCTCAACATTCCCTTTGTGTCGGTTCAAGAATTCCAAACACTCGACTCGGTGTTTACGAGTTAATACTTTGTCCTCATTCAGCTTGTCGTCGGCATAGGTATGTCTGCAGTCTGTGAGATGTCGCTACCTGTAATTTGAGTTCGTTAGAGAATAGAGGAAGAAAAGGGAGGATGGAAAAGGAGGAGGAGGAGGAGGAGAAGGGGAAGGGACATAGGGAACAGGAAGAAAGAAAAGTATGGAAGAGGAGGAGGAGGAGGAGGAGGAGGAGGAGGAGGAGGAGGAGGAGGAGGAGGGACGTAGGGAACAGAAAGAAAGAAAAGTATGAAAGAGAAGGAGGAGGAGGAGGAGGAGGAGTGACCCTCAGATTGTAACATTTTCCTTAATTAATCTACATGTCATTTTGGATATTACAACACAGACTAAATTGAGGTCGTTATAGAGCAGAGAGAGAAAGGAAAATGGGGAAGAAGAGGAGGAGGAAGAGGAGGAGGAGGAGGAGGAGTGACCCTCAGATTGTAACATTTTCCTTAATTAATCTACACGTCATTTTGGATATTACAACACAGACTAATTTGAGGTCGTTATAGAGCAGAGAGAGAAAGGAAAATGGGGAAGAAGAGAAGGAGGAAGAGGAGGAGGAGGAGGAGAAGTGACCCTCAGATTGTAACATTTTCCTTAATTAATCTACACGTCATTTTGGATATTACAACACAGACTAATTTGAGGTCGTTATAGAGCAGAGAGAGAAACGAAAATGAAGAAGAAGAAGAAGAAGAGGAGGAGGAAGAGGAGAAGGAGGAGGAGGAGAAGGGACTCAGCATTGAACCCTTACCCTCACAAAATCCCTACCTCATTTTGGATATTATTACAACACAAACTAATAAAAATGCTTGTAATTTGTGGATGGCGGAGGCAGAGGAGGAGGAGGAGGAGGAGGAGGAGGAGGAGGAGGAGGAGGAGGAGGAGGAGGAGAAGTGATCTGTTTGCAACCCTTCCCTACGTAACATAGACCTCATTTTGGATATTACATCAGAAAACACTAAAAATACCAGTGATTTGAGGTCATTTAAGGATAGAAGGGTGAATGAGGAAGAAGAGGAGGAGGAGGAGGAGGAGGAGGAGGAAGAAGAGGTGATCTGTTTGCAACCCTTCCCTTCGTAACATAGACCTCATTTTGGATATTACATCAGAAAACACTAAAAATACCAGTGATTTGAGGTCATTTGAAGATAGAAGGGTGAATGAGGAAGAAGAGGAGGAGAAGGAGGAGGAGGAGGAGGAGGAGGAGGAGGAGGAGGAGGACAGAGGACTTGCCATAGCATAGAACGTAAAAAAGAAAAACAGGGAAGAGGAGTAGGAGGAAGAGGAGGAGGAGGAGGAGGAAGAGGAGGAGGAGAGAGGAATGTCATATCAAGCATCTCCCTCATGATATACGCTTCAGTACGGATATCGAGATCACAAAATACTCCCGTGTAAGTGAGTTATATATAAAAGTATTTACGTAAACGGATGACGCCACGCAGAGAGCGGAATATAACCTTCTAACCGACTGCTTGCGATTTATTTGTTTATTAAGACTGTGTTACGTTCTGTACTTTTCAAGAGTACAATGCGTGTCTTTTTATATTTCTCATTTTTCAAAGTTCAGAGTACAAATGTGGAATTTTGATATTTTGTGTGTGTGAGAGAGAGAGAGAGAGAGAGAGAGAGAGAGAGAGAGAGAGAGAGAGAGAGAGAGAGAGCGAGAGAGAGCGAGAGAGAGGAAACGGTCCAGTGCGATCATTAAAATAGTTTCAACGTTCACTCGCTTTGCATAAAAAAAAAGTTAAACAATAGTATTAATAAATAGGAAAACAAATGCGGCCATGGAAAAGTTTGGAGTGGAATAGATGACCTTAACACACACACACACACACACACACATTAACACACACACACACACACACACACACACACACACACACAAAGTTGGTCCGATATAGCCATATTTTTGGGCACAATTAACACCTCTATCTCCCAAACTTTTGCCACACCGTACCTTTCCTATATAGAGTTCCGCCCTTTGAAGCCTTAATAGACATTTTTACCGATGATTTTGCCCTTTGAAGCCTTAATAGACTCATATTTACCGATGATTCTGCCCTTTGAAGCCTTAATAGACAGTTTTACCGATGATTTTGCCCTTTGAAGCCTTAATAGACAGTTTTACCGATGATTTTGCCCTTTGAAGCCTTAATAGACAGTTTTACCGATGATTTTGCCCTTTGAAGCCTTAATAGACAGTTTTACTGATGATTTTGCCCTTTGAAGCCTTAATAGACATTTTTACCGATGATTTTGCCCTTTGAAGCCTTAGTAGACACATATTTACCGATGATTCTGCCCTTTGAAGCCTTAATAGACAGTTTTACCGATGATTTTGCCCTTTGAAGCCTTAATAGACAGTTTTACCGATGATTTTGCCCTTTGAAGCCTTAATAGACAGTTTTACCGATGATTTTGCCCTTTGAAGCCTTAATAGACAGTTTTACCGATGATTTTGCCCTTTGAAGCCTTAATAGACAGTTTTACTGATGATTTTGCCCTTTGAAGCCTTAATAGACAGTTTTACTGATGATTTTGCCCTTTGAAGCCTTAATAGACAGTTTTACCGATGATTTTGCCCTTTGAAGCCTTAATAGACAGTTTTACCGATGATTTTGCCCTTTGAAGCCTTAATACACATATTTGCCGATGATATGATTAAAACTAATAGAAATGCAATAGATTATGATACTGATATGAAACTACAATGATGAATGAGATGTTAATGATAGAATATATTGAATACGAATACTATATTTATTTATTTATTTATTTTATTTTTTACAACAAAGGAGACAGCTCAAGGGCACACAGAAAAATAAATAATAATAATAATAATAATAATAAAAAGCCCGCTACTCGCTGCTCTGAAAAAGAATCCAAAGAGGTGGCCGAAAGAGAGGTCAATTTCAGGAGGAGTTTGTATTTAATGATGATAAAAAATGTTGATATCAATACGAATTCGGTGATATAGATGATGATGGTGATGAGTGGTTAGTTAGTATGCAGATAAACCTTAGAATGAGTGTTATGTAGAATCAGAATCGTCATTGTTTTTAGTTCTGTGATTTGATGTATTGAAAAAAAACATTCAACAATTTTTTTTATTTATTTATTTATTTATTTATTTATTTATTTATTTTTTTTTTTTGCATATTTAGAGTTCAGTGAAGGGTAGAATTTTGATGTATTGAAAAAAATAACATTCAACAATTTATTTATTTATTTATTTATTTATTTATTTATTTATTTATTTATTTATTTTTTTTTTTTTTTGCATATTTAGAGTTCAGTGAAGGGTAGAATTTTGATGTTTTATTCAGCAAAGATACAAAAAAAAGTAAATGATTGATAAGAAAAAGAAATAGTAGATAAAAATAAAAATGATCTACTTTTTTCCGAGTTCATATTATAGGTAAGTGCAGAATTTTGATGTTTTATTCAGCAAAAGTAAATGATTGATAAGAAAAAGAAATAGTAGATAAAAATAAAAATGATCTACTTTTTTCCGAGTTGAGATTATAAGTAAGTGCAGAATTTGGATGTTTTATTCAGCAAAGATAAAAAAAAACATAATTGATAAAAAAATATATATAATCAACAAAGAATAAATATCTAATCGACTTTTTCCCGAGTTTAGAAATTCAGTCGAGTCTAGAATTATTTTGCAAGGACGAAAAAAGAAAAAAAAATCGTAACTTCATCGCATTAGAAAATCATCAAAATATTACAATTCATTATAATTCGGACAACAACTTGATTTATTCGTTATATATTTCCGATGCACTGGACTGAGAGAGAGCGAGAGAGAGAGAGAGAGAGAGAGAGAGAGAGAGAGAGAGAGAGAGAGAGAGAGAGAGAGAGAGAGAGAGAGCGAACCGAGGAAAATGAGTGGCTTTCAATGTCAGTAGATGTGAAGTGAAACGAAAAAGATCGCAAAAGTTGAATGTGTGTTTGTGTATCCATGCATGTATGTGTGTGAGTATGTATGTTTGCTTATCCGTGCATGTATGTGTGTGCGCGTGTGTGTGTGTGTGTACGTCAGGGTTGCCACAGCCACTATGCGTTCACGGCCCTTACTCTTGTGTAGCATATTTGCGTTTCGAGTCAGGGATTTTTCATCTATGCTTACTCTTAAGTTGTACAATATGTGGCGGTGGTGTGGCA
>NC_066565.1:2089798-2124798 GCF_024679095.1 Eriocheir sinensis
TTTACTTGGCTAAATTTATTGGCTTTAACCCAGCAGCGTGAATGAATAATTTATTGGCTTTACCGTGTAGCATGACAGACCAAATTTATTAAAACTTTACCGTGTAACAGCAACCAGAGCCAAATTTAATAGCTTTACCGTGTAACCTTAGCAGCTGACCAAGACCAAATTGACGAGCTTTACTGCGATGTAACGCATGTGACAGACCAAATTTGGCCAGCTTTACCGTATGCCTGGCAACCGAATAGGTTGTGACCAGCTTTACCGTGTAACAGCAATGACAGACCAAATTTGTGGCTTTACCTATGTAACAGCGGTAGATACCATTTGTGGCCGTTAACTACCGTGTAGCAGCAGCAGTGACAGACCAAATTAGCCATGGCTTTACCGTGTAACAGCGACAGGAGCCAAATTTGTGGCTTTACCGATGTAACTGAATGACCCAGACCCAAATTTATTGTGGCTACCGTGTAGCAGCCGACAGACCAAATTTGTGGCTAAACTGCCGATGTATCGGAGCCAGGTTATTGGCTGCGATGTAACGACAGGCAAATTTGTGTGAAAGCTTTACCGTGTAGCAGTGATGCGAATACAGGGTTGCCGGCTTTACCGATGTAGCACTGCGACAGGGGTAAAATTTGTGGCTTTACCGTCCTTAACAGTGATGGGACAAATTTATTGGCTTTACCGTGTGAGCACAGTGACGGTACAGGAGAGAGAGAGAGAGAGAGAGAGGTTTTGCTTGTCATTCACAAACCACAAAGCAAAAAAAAATAGGTTAATGGTACTCCCTTATTATTGGTTCCTATTTAGTGGTTCCTGTTTTGGTACCTTTATGTGGTCCCATTATTGCTTGCTCTGTATTAGTTCCTGTTTTAGTACCCTTATTATTGGTTCTTATATATTGGTTCCTATAGCATGTCTCAGGAAGGAGTTTTGCAGTATCATATCACCCACAGAAGCCATTAATAGAGGGAGGGGTGCCGGAGGGGGAGGCAGAGGGGGGTATGTAATGGGGTTGAAGAAGGGGAAAAAGCGAATGATTCACCGATGACAGAGGCAGGAAATGGCGGGAGTTGTATGTGTTTGTGCGTTTGTGTGTGTGTGTGTGTGTGTGTGTGTGTGTGTGCTGTGTGTCGTGACCAAAGTTGATCCGATTTTTTATCGGACTTTTTATCAGTAATGTTTTCTTTTCTTTTGTTCTTGTTTTGTTTTGCCTGTTCGACGCATTTGTTTGTTTGTTCCTTTCTTCCTCTTTCTTAATTCTTTTCACTCTCCTTCCTTCCTTCCTTCCTTCCTTCTCCTTCCTTCCTCTCTTCCATCCTTCCCTTCTTTCCTTCTTCCTTCCTTCCTTCCTTCCTTCCTTTCTTTTCTTATTCTTTCTGGCTGAGAGAGAGAGAGAGAATCATTATCATCAGCACCATCAGCTGCATCACCTCCTCCTCCTCCTCCTCCTCCTCCTCCCTCCTCCTCCATTACGCAGCAAGAGATTACCTTCATTAATCTGTGTTGAGTGACTCAGCGCACACACACACACCTGCTTTTACACACACACACAGCAAATATCAAAGAAAGAAAATTAGAGAGAAAAATGAGAGATAGGAGAGGAGAGTTAAGAGAGAGAGAGAGAGAGGAGATGATACTAGACTGATTTAGCAAGAGATATATAGATTTTGAGTTAACCCCTTGAGTGTGGATTTCCTGCAGTCAGACCTCATAAGCTACAGGAATGGATCAAAAAGTGGCTGCTACAATTCACTGAAGAAAATGTGAAGTCCTGCACCTTGAGAGGGATATCCAGCACGTGCCAATACCATGGAGGAAACACTCCCACTATCCACCACAGAGGCAGAAAGACCTGGGAGTGTATGTTACCAGGCTACCAGTGAAGGGATATCCAGCACACCAATACCACATGGGAAACACTCCACTATCCACCACAGAGGCAGAGAAAGACCTGGGAGTGTATGTTACCAGGCTACCAGTGAAGGGATATCCAGCACACCAATACCACATGGGAAACACTCCACTATCCACCACAGAGGTAGAGAAAGACCTGGGAGTGTATGTTACCAGAGGCTACCAGTGAAGGGATATCAGCACACCAATACCACATGGGAAACACTCCACTATCCACCACAGAGGCAGAGAGAAAGACACACCAGGAGTGTATGTTACCAGGCTACCAGTGGCGAAGGGATATCAGCACACCAATACCACATGGGAAACACTCCCACTATCCACCACAGAGGTGAAAGACCTGGAAGGTGTATGTTATCAGGCTACCAGTGAAGGGATATCCAGCACACCAATACCACATGGGAAACACTCCACTATCCACCACAGAGGCAGAGAAAGACCTGGGAGTGTATGTTACCAGGCTACCAGTGAAGGCAAAATCCGTGCCAATCGCAGCGGACGGGTTAAGGGGAAGAACAGTGACCATCTACCACAGCAGAGATAGAACAGCCAGGAAGGAAATTGGAGATAGAGGTACAGAGGAAGGGATAGAAACCATAGGAGGGTAGTTTAAATAGCAAAGACTTGTGCCAGACCCTATCGAATGCTCTAAAGCTGTCTATGGCAACAGCAAAAGTTTCTCAGGAAAGGAAGATCACCAGCAGAACGCCCCTTGCAGAACCCATACTGGCGACACATATCCGCGCATCCTGGTCGAGGGAATCATGAATGCCAAATCGTGAGACTGGCGGACTTGGCATTCATGATTTCCTTCAACCCGAGTGTGCTGGACCTCCGGAGACCTGAGAGAGAACAGCGGATCACCAGAAGAACACCCCTTGTGGAACTTGCTTTAGATAGACAGGAAAGTACAGCTATAGGGCAGTAGTTTGAGGGATTGGAGCGGTCACCCTTCTTAGACGCAGGCTATATTACGTAGGCTTTGCGAATAAAAAAGGAGAAAAGTTCGGTGGAAACGGAAAGTATGTATATATAGAAAAATGAAAAGAGTTGGGAAAGTGCGGAAAAAGTATGGAAAAGTTGAAAAAAGTTAGACATGATGGGAAATGGGAAAATAGATTATATAGATTAGAGAAAGAAAAAAAGAGAAAAAAGAAATAGGAAAGATATATTTAAAAAAAGCGAGGTAGATATGGTGATGTATTCCTCCTCCTCCTTCCTCCTCCTCCTCTTCCTCTTCTTACATTTCCTCCTTCCTTCCACAGTCCCTCTTTCTTTCCTTCCCCTCTCCCTCCTCCTCCTCCTCCTCCTTCTTCCCTTTCCTCTCATCTCTTCCTGTAAACATATTCCAACATTCCTCTTCCTTCTACACTCGGCTCACAACTGAGAGAGCCTGGGTTTGATTCCCGGGTGGAGTGGAAAAATTTGGGTGGCTTTTCCGATACCCTACACCCCTGTCCACCCAGCAGTGAATGGGGTACAGCAAATTCATGGGTGTCTATATGTCTCGGTGGTTGTGTTTTTTAGCGTTACTCAATCCTAAGGTCTGTGTGTGTGTGTGTGTGTGTGTGTGTGTGTGTGTTTGTTTTATAGTCCCCTCCAGAGTCATAAGGCTGTGTGTGTGTCGTGTGTCCTCCTAACAGCCCTCCATGTCCTTCAGACTGAGCCCGTGGAGAGTGTGACCCGGACACTGAGGCGCTGGTTGGAGCACACACGAGGAGGGCGACAGTAGCAGTTGTGGCGGGGGCGGCTGCGGGGAAGGTGGGGGTGGCGGAAGAAGTAGTGGAGGTGAAAGAGGAGGAGGAGGAGGTGGAGGGGGCGGCGGCGGCGGGGGGGAGACCAATGCCACCCCCGGCCCCACCCCCCCTGGCGGCACCCCCCCAGACCATGAAAACACTAGTCACCTTCTTCAAGCACTCAGCTCGGAATCTCACCTCCAAGGTAAGTGCCCTTCGCTGTACTGTGGCCGGCCCCCCCCCCCCCCCCCTCTCCCTCCCCCCTCTCTGGGCCCGGCATGCATGGTAATGGCGTGAGTGGATGAGGTGGTTGGCGGGACTGTTGTTATTGTCATGGGTTGGGTGTCCCGGAGGTGGTTGAGTGGACTAATATGAGAGGTGGACTGGAGTGTGGTTGGTTGTGGTGGTGGTTGTGGTGGTGGCGGCCAACCAACACCAGGTTTTATATAACTACTCCCATGTATACTATTGTTGTTGTTATTGTTTTTTTTGGGGACCAGTCAGAACGATCTACTACTACTACTACTACTACTACTACTACTACTACTACTACTACTACTACTACTGTTTGAATCATGCATGTACAAACACACACACACACACACACACACACACACTCCATAATAGTTTTGTTTGATTATATAAACAGTCGCTCCCCAAATAGTACGGTTTCCAATAGATCAGGTTCGGTTCTATACGGATTGTTGTAGAAGATCTTTCAGGATTTTCAAATTTCCCAACGAGTTTCAGGATTTTCAAATTTCCCAACGAGTTTCAGGATTTTAAAATTTCCCAACGAGTTTCAGGATTTTAAAATTTCCCAACGAGTTTCAGGATTTTAAAATTTCCCAATGAGTTTCAGGATTTTTAAATTTCCCAACGAGTTTCAGGATTTTTAAATTTCGCAACGAGTTTCAGGATTTTTAAATTTCCCAACGAGTTTCAGGATTTTTAAATTTCCCAACAAGTTTCAGGATTTTTAAATTTCCCAATGAGTTTCAGGATTTTTAAATTTCCCAATGAGTTTCAGGATTTTTAAATTTCCCAATGAGTCAGGATTTTTAAATTTCCCAATGAGTTTCAGGATTTTTAAATTTCCCAACGAGTTTCAGGATTTTAAAATTTCCCAACGAGTTTCAGGATTTTTAAATTTCCCAATGAGTTTCAGGATTTTTAAATTTCCCAACGAGTTTCAGGATTTTTAAATTTCCTGCTCGTTGGGAAATTTTAAAATCCTAAAAAATATTAAAAAATCCACGTAAATCCAAAAGCGAACTATTGGAAACTGTCCTTTTTGAGTGGCGACTGTAGTTTGGTTCCGGTTTTATACGGATTGTCGTGGAAGATCTTCAGGATTTTAAAATTTCCTGCTTGTCGAGAAATTTTAAAATCCTAAAAAATCTTTAAAAATCCACGTAAATCCAAAATCAAACTATTGGAAACTGTCCTTTTTGAGTGACGACTGTAGTTCGGTTTTGGAAATATACGGGTTGTCGTAGATCATTTAGGATTTTAAAATTTCCTGCTCGTTGAGATATTTTAAAATCCTAAAAAGTCTTAACAAATCCACGTAAATCCAAAAGCGAACTATTGGAAACTGTCCTTTGTGAGTGATGACTGTAGTTCGGGTCCGGTTTTATACGGATTGTCGTGGAAGATCTTCAGGATTTTAAAATTTCCTGCTTGTCGGGAAATTTTAAAATCCTAAAAAATCTTAAAAAATCCACGTAAAACCAAAACCGAACCAATAGAGACCATACTATTTGAGGGACGACTGTACTTTCCTTTTTTTTATATATATTTTTTTTTCCCTGCCTGCATCACACAATACAGACATCCACAATGGTCTCCTTAGTGATCCATTGACCCCAGGCCGCGGTGGTAGGCTTAGGGGGCTGCCGCGCGTCTCGGAGCACCCCACACTGACCAGCAACACAGTAAACACACACACAAACAAACACACACGGCCTTTCGTTTGTTTGCCTCGGAGCTGAAACAAACACGATTTTTTATGATGATGTCACTCCCTCTCCTCCCTTTCCCTCCCTTCTTGTTTAACGGTAATAATCTTCCTTTCTCCCTCCCTTCCCTCCCTGTCCCCCCCCTCCCTTTCCCCAATCACGTTATCTCCCTTCTCGGTTAACAATAATAATCTCCCTATCCTCCCTTCTCTCCTTTCCTTCCTCCCTTCTCGGTTAACAATGATAATCTCCCTATCCTCCCTTCTCTCCCTCCCTTCCTCCCCAATCATGTTATCTCCCTTCTCGGTTAACAATGATAATCTCCCTATCCTCCCTTCTCTCCCTCCCTTCCTAATCATGTTATCTCCCTTCTCGGTTAACAATAATAATCTCCCTATCCTCCCTTCTCTCCCTTCCTACCTTCCCAATCATGTTACCTCCCTTCTCGGTTAAGGGTAATAATCTCCCTTTCTCCCTGCCATCCTGTCTTCTCCTCCCTTCCCTCCCTTCCTCCCTCCCTTCACATATATTCCGATTTATATTTCCAGACAGGGAGACAAAATGAATGATCAATAATGTTGTTTTAAATATACTAATGCCTGCTTCCTCCCTCCCTCCCTCCCTTCCCTCCTTGTTGTCCCCTCCCTTCCTTTCCATCCCTCCCTTCCCTCCCTTCCCTCCCTCCCTCCCTTCCCTCCTTGTTGTCCCCTCCCTTCCTTCCCATCCCTCCCTTCCCTCCTTGTTTTCCCCTCCCTTCCCTCCCTTCCCCCACATTTGTATATGCCAACAGGGAGAGCAGGAAAACAATTAAAATGAATGTCCTAACCATAATCTCCCTCGTACCTCCCTCCCTTCCCAGCTTCTCTCCCTTCTCAACGCACATATCAAGTTCGTTCAGCTCAATCTTAACTCCCCAGTCCTTGTTTTGAGCCTCTGTGCCCTACCCAACCCCTGGCTAGGCTGGCACATTAGATCTTTTCATTGGTCTTGGGAGAATGTACAGAAAATTTGGGGGGTTGGATAAGTGTTCGGCTTTCATCATAACCCTTAGAGAATTAACCTAAGACGCACACACTAGTTAAGGATTTGAAAGGGGGATCTATGTAAAATTTTAAGTTATGTATTGCTCTAGACACACAGACCAGTTGACGTCGCATGGTTATCAATACACGGGAAAACACATGAGGATTTTGAGATGTTTTTTTGTTAGTTTTCAGTGTGTTCTAAGCCATGGATTAACACACACACACACACACACACACACACATACATACATTAGTTAAGTCTATTGAATGGCGTGTTTGGAAAATTTTAGATGCACACCCGTCGACACGGTTCTCAATACACGGGAAACACATGAGGATTTTGAGATGTTTTTTTGTTAGTTTTGAGTGTGTTCTAAGCCATGGATTAACGCACACACACACACACACACACACACGCACACACATTAGTTAAGTCTATTGAAGGGTGTGTTTGGAAAATTTTAGACGCACACCAGTCGACACGGTTCTCAATACACGGGAAAACACATGAAGACTTTGAGATGTTTTTTGTTAGTTTTGAGTGTGTTCTAAGCCAAGAATTAACCTAAGACACACTAGTTAACAGTCTTTTGAAGGGGGATGTTTGGAAAATTTTAGACGCACACCAGTCGACACGGTTCTCAATACACGGGAAAACACATGAAGACTTTGAGATGTTTTTTTGTTAGTTTTGAGTGCGTTCCTTGAGCCGTGAATTAACCAGCGTTGTAGTGTTTTCCTTGGCCCTCCTCCTCCTCCTGAACCACAAAGCATTAACCCGAGACACACACAGCCGACACTCCTCTGTTTCCTCCAGGCACGCCACACACGTCTCTTACACACATTATTTAGCTCTTTGTCTGTGTAGCTGTGAAGGGAAAAGCTCTGCCTCGGAGTGAGTGGAGACTGCTTGGTGACCTCCTTCCTCCCTCTGTCCTGTGTCCCTGCCTGTCCTGCCAGTCTGGGGTGTGGTGTGTGTGGTGGTGGGTAGGGGCCCCCTGGGGCCTGTAGAGGGGTAGGGGCAGGGCAGGCACCCCCGCGGCCCCGCCTGGCACCCGGGCGGGGCGGGGCGGCGGGGGTGTGGGTAGTGTGGCGGGGCAGAGGCCTGAGTGTTCCCTGCATGTTACCTCATACAGTAAGGCCCCCCTCCCCCCAGCTCCAGGCTGTGTGTGTGTGTGTGTGTGTGTGTGTGTGTGTGTGTGTGTGTGTGTGTGTGTGTGTGTGTGTGTGTGGAGGCTGTGGTGCCACACACACACACTTGGCCTTGACAGTGAGCAGTTTGAGAATTGTTTAGGAGTGTGCAAGCTTAGACCCCAATTGGCTTGACCCCCTCCCCCGCCCCGCCCCGGGCAGGGGGCAGTACCCCCCGGCCCTCATGGTTGCTGCATGACCTCAATAACAACAAAATCATCCTACAAGTGTCCTAGTACTGACTTGCATCATTCCATATATATATATGTATATATATATATATATATATATATATATATATATATATATATATATATATATATATATATATATATATATATATATATATATATATAAGTAGTAATAAAGTTTTCTCCGTGTCTCTACCTTTAACCCTTGAGGAAGGTAACCCTGCATTGAGGCGTGCCAGGAGTGTTCTTACTAACTTAATCCTGAGTTTATTCCATGTTTATTTGTACCTAACCTTGATGATGATGAAGCCTGTGTCCCTGTGAGGAGTGGTGTGTGGAGGCTCCCCTGTGGGAGTGGTGGTGTGGTGGTGTACAGTGAGGGTGTAGTGCCGGGCCCCGTGCAGGCAGGCAGTGTTCAGGCTGTTATATCTTAACACTGTTGTCTATTCCATGTCTGTATTACTACTATCTAACATTTGTCTTCATGTTCACAAATTTTATGCCTGTGCAATACACTTTTGTAGCTTCAAGTTTCCTTATGACTTGTTTGCATGGGGTACAAGCACCTGCAGAGCATACGTGTCTTGTTGTCATTGAGCGCACCAGGCCGCGGCGCACCCACCCACCCACCCGCCCGGCCGGCCGCCACGCCGCCGCGGGTGCCGGCGGGCGGCCGCCTGCACTGCACACACTCTGGGTGTTTCCTCACGGCAGCAGCAGCGCCTCTGGACCACTCAGGCTGCCCGCCGCACCCACCCCAGGCTTGGACCGCCACCTTGCATTCACCCCAGTTTAGGAGTCACGCCCCAAGTAGGTAGCCGGGCCGCCCTGCACCGCCCCCCAGGCAGGGCCGGGCCATGGCGGCGGCGGCGGCGGCAGTGGCGGCGGCGGTGACGCCACGACCTGACCCCTGAGCAGTGAGAGCCCTGAAGGCCCAGCAAGACCTGAGTGTGTGGCGGGAGTGTCCGGGAGGAGTGAAGTGAGAAGGAACACACCCCAGTCCCTGACCCCGACCCTGACCCCGCCCCAAGCCTCCCAAGGGCGGTGGTGTGTGCTGGCCGGCTGGCTGGGTGGCTGGCTGGCTGGTCCCTGCCGCACCCTCAGAGTGATGCAAGAAGGAAGGCTGGAGCAGTGCCGCCCAGGGACGCACAGACAGGCGGAGGAGGCGTGAGCGAGGAGGGAGGGAGGCAGCGAGTATCGTAGGTCTCAGCGCCTCCGCCTCCCCAGTAGAGCCATCACGGTATAGCCCCCCCGAAGGACCCCAGGACAGGACTCCCGGCCGAGGGGAGCCCCTGTTGCTGTCACCTCCCCTTCCCATTCGTTTGCCGCCCCTGTCTGGCACGTCAGAGCGAGGTCACCCCAAGGCCACACATCCCCTCACCCCCTAGTGTGTCGTGTAGGTATGTAGGCCACACCAGCTGCCACAATATATGCCTCGCTCACTAGTGCCTCGGCGACATAGTGTGCTCCTCTTGTGTTCTGCATTAGCCATCACTGTGTCATTGGTGTTGTAGGTGCCGCAGATGTCATAGATCATAATTTGTCGGTTTCGTGTAACTTAGAAAGCGCATGGTCTTACCCGTTTGATTGAGTTACCCATTTTTTGTTTCTTGTACCTGTAGGGTAGAGAAAGTTTTTTTTGAGTATATCTGTTACTAAGTTATCATTACCGAAGTTTTTGTTTTTCCACCTCCAAGTCTGGCGAGAAGTTGTGTATATACGTGACTTGGAGACCTGCAAGTTAGCAAGCCATTGTCAGAGATGGTGGGCGGCTTGCTTGTGTGGGCTTGGTAGACGTAGCGTGGATTAACCTGAACTAGCCTGTTGCATGACCCCTCGCTGCATAGTGCATGCCTTCACGGTTCTGTTGGGTGGTGGTGGTGCTGGAGGTGGTGGAGGTGGTGGTGGTGGTGGTGGTGGTGGTGGTCTTGGCTGTGGTGGAGGGCACTTCTGCATGACCTACACACTTGAGCTGCCTTCTGCTCAGGGCAAAATTTTTTACCGTTTTTTTTTACTGTTTTGTGTCGCCGAGGAGGACGACAGTTTGGCGCGGCGCAGACTGAGGTCACTGAGAGGTCTGCCGCTGCCGCTGGTCACACTAACCTAACCTAACCTAGCCTCACATCAGACACGGAAAACACCGCCAAAATGTAGTTCTCCTCGCGATACAAAACCTTTTCTATTAAACTCCAGGCTGAGACTTTTCACTCTAGGTTGATCTCTGGGTGTACAACCTGCTGGGGCGGGGCGGGCCAGGGGGCGGGGGGGCGGGGCTCCTCCCCCTACCGCCCCCTGGCCGCCCATCTCCTTTTTATAATGTTAGCTTTACGGAATTTTAATTTATTCCTATTATTACATCCTGATCTTGTTTTGATTTGCTTATTGTTATAGGCCTTGTTTGTCTACCAAGTAAGAGCATAAATCTAATACAAGTAATTTGAACCAAAAAAAAAAAAAATCTTTGAAAATTCATTGATATTGAAATGGTAACAATAGCTATAACACTATCTATGCCATTTAGTCATAACAGAGCTTTTCCAAAATCATAGACTAGATTAAGCTTACTCTTTTTCATTGCAAGACTTACGCTGTGCAAGGCCGGGCTGCCAAACCTCACCCTCACCCAACCCTTGGCCGGCTGTCTTGTGCCGCGCTCAGTGCCCCGCCCGGCGCTTGCACAGCGTAGGCCTTGTGCTACATGACCAAGCAGCACAAACCAACAGCTGGAGGGAAAGAGTCCTGGCCTCGGGGAGTCAGACTTGCCTTGCCACCCCGCCGGACCAGTCATAACAGTCACTCAGCCGTCATTGTCCCGCCCCAGTCACTCTCCCGCCACCCACGCGCTCGGCTCACTCCCCGAGCGCCGTGTGGAGGCCACGTCGGCACAGTGAGGTGCCCCTGTCCCTTGAGATGCCCTGCCAACAAAATCAGTCACCTCAGATCCCCCCTGTCCCTTGTGGCGTCTGCCTTGCCAGTTTGCCCGAGCCAGACGGGGGAAGCTTTGCCGCTTGCCTGGCCATGTAATAGTCTGAGCCGTGTTGAGTCCCGCTTTAAGACATGACCCTCGGCCCGGGGACCGCTCCGAGAGTGAGAGGGAGCGGCGGGCCGGGCCGCGAGGCCAGCATGAGGCTGTTGGTTTGTGGTGCGAGGGGGGAGTGGCTGTAGCCCTCTGCTGGTGCTGTGCTGCTGTACTGCTGCTGTTGCTGCTGCCTGGCTCACCAGGGCTGACGGCTCTTCTCTCTCTCCACCCCCAGGGATCATGCTTTTTGAGCCCCTGCCCTGCCCGATCTGCCAGCGCACCTATAGCTCCCCGGGCAACCTCAAGCAGCACCTGGAGAACATTCACATGTCCTGCAATGAGCTCAACTTTGAGTGTCGCATCTGTGGCAATAAATTCAAGAGCAAGTGGTACCTGCACAAGCACCTCCACCGTGCCCACCACATACGCGGCCGCAAGGAGATTTAGGTTGCCTTAGTCTGTGTGCGGGGACTGCTGCACGCTGTGCTGCCGCCCCGCCAGCGAGGCAGCGGGGGTGAGGGTAGGCCAGGTGACTCACTCTAGCCAGCATCAGCCCAGTGAGTGGTAGCGGGTAGTGTATGGCGTGCTGTGCTGTGCTGTGCTGGGCCACAAGTCAGAGGCGGTGCAGGTACCATAAAATCATTGGCCTTAATAAGTTACGAACAAACAAAATCTTTCCTTATGAGTTCTTTACCACTAAAATTAAGAGCTAAAAGTGAATGAGAAAAGCAAAAATTATTCTTCTGAGGTTGCCATCAACTGTGGTCTGCTAATTTTTTTCTTAACCAAGCATTTCACCCTAATAGACGCCTCACATGGTGCACGAATGCCCGGCGAGGGGGGGGGGGGCTGCTTGGGAGGGCGGGCGGGCGGGAGGTGGAAACGTCCTTGCAAGGGAACGCGGTTTACACCCACACGCACTGCCATGCTAAGCTCCGTTCAGTGCTACACGGCGCTTTGAACTACCCTCACCTCGACCCACTCACAAACCCTTATACTCATGCCCCAATCCACCACCCATGTCCATACCACCCCCCATACCACCCCCTCCGTTTCCTCCCTATCATTCCGCTTCATTCCACATCCACGCCTCCGCTAGATAAGTTACCCGCGTCTGTTGTTTATTTATTTATCCATCTCCGTGTTATTGGTATTTTCAGTGATGTCATATTTTTTGTTTTTTGTTTATTTTTTTTATTTATTTATTTATTTTTTTGGTTTGTGGAGGGTTGGTGTGTGTTATGGTGACCGGCTTTTGTTCATTTCCTTCTGTTTTATCTGGTTCTCCCTCGTTTGTTTGTTTGTTTGTTTGTTTGTTTGTGTTCCGATGTGTTGAGGAAAGTGTTATGGATTCTGTGTTTAAACTTTTCATTTTTTCTCTTTCATTATCACAACAAATATTTTTAATGCCCAGACACACACACACACACACACACACACACACACACACACACCATCTCGAACCATCAACAACGAGACTTATTTTTGATTTCCTATCCGATTCTGCCCATTGAGAGGACTCCATTTAGGCCTATTTCAAGCTTTTATTTTTCCTTGAGGCCCGTTTTTGGATCATAATAATAATAATAATGATAATAAGTAGCATTTCCGAGAGAGACAGGCACTTAATTATAGCCGTGATCCGAGCGAATGTAATTTATCCGTACTGTCGAAGAGGTACACAAGAGTTGCACATCCGTGGGAAAAGAAGTCATGTTAGTATGTCCATGGGTAGTGTTACGAGCCCAGCGATAGTTTGACAAGGCTTCGGCGGAGGTCGTGTTAGTATGTCCATGGGTAGTGTTACGAGCCCAGCGATAGTTTGACAAGGCTTCAGTGGAGGCTGTGTTAGTATGTCCATGGGTAGTGTTACGAGCCTGGTGGTAGTTTGACAAGGCTTCCGCACCATGATCGTAAAAACACACTCGTGGGAACGTAACCTAACCTAACCTTAACCTAACCTGACTAACCTCCTCTGTGGCCTTGGGAAGTTGTTGTTGTTAGGACCGAGAGCGTCGAGGTTACCGATGCAAAGTTTAAATGTCGAAGAAAATAGAAAAAACAGGAGAAGAGGAAGGAGAGGGAAAGGAAGGAGGGAAGTAGAGGAGAGAAAAGGGGAAAAAAGTAGGAAAAGGTAGAGAGAAAAGGAAAAAACGAAAATAGAGAAGGGAAACGAAAAAGACATGAGCGTAACCAACCCTTCAGTCATGTCGTTAAGTGTTGATACCGGTGAATTAAATTGATATAAACGTAGGTATAGGGAGAGGGAAGAGAGAAGGAAGGAAGAAAGATTGGGAAAAAAAGAAAGTAGAGAAGGGAAAACAAGATATAACCACAATCACATCTTCAGTCATGTCGTTAAGTGTTGATACCGGTGAATTAGATAGATATAAACGTAGGTATAGGGAGAGGAACATCGTGGAAAGCAAAATTAGCGAGGGAAAGTCTGGATCAATACCTGTTACACCTCCTTACTCTAGCGTGCGACGAGAATTAGATAAATATAAACGTAGGTATAGGGAGAGGAACGTCGTGGAAAGCAAAATTAGCGAGGGAAAGTCTGGATCAATACCTGTTCCACCTCCTTACTCTAGCGTGCGACAGGAGCTACACGAGACGCAGTACAGCAGAGGAGGTGCATAGGAAGGCGCAAAATCTCTCCTCGGTGTACGGTTTAGCCTCTGGGGTGTCTTGCATTAGAGGAAAGTCGGATAGCAGGAACCTTGTGTGTATGTCATCTGCTTCTCTCTAGCGTGCGACAGGAGCTACACGAGACACAGTACAGGGAAGGAAATATATAGGAAGGCGCAAAATCTCTCCTCGGTGTACGGTTTAGCCTCCCAAGTCTCTGTGTTAAGGGAGAGTCACATAACAGGAACCTTGTGTATATGTCATCTGGAGCACTTTAGTGTGGGACGGGAGTGACGTAAGACAGTACAGGGAAGGAAATATATAGGAAGGTGCGAAATCTCTCCTCGGTGTAGAGTGTAGTCCCTCAGGTGTTGGAACTTCCCCTATAATTCCTTCCCTTTCTGTCTCTCTCCGGCATATGACCACAGATGTTGCGCTGACTAAACGATACTTTCAGGTGTCGGAACTTCCCCTATAATTCCTTCCCCTTCTGTCTCTCTCCGGCATATGACCACAGATGTTGCGCCGACTAAACGATACTTTCAGGTGTCGGAACTTCCCCTATAATTCCTTCCCTTTCTGTCTCTCTCCGGCATATGACCACAGATGTTGCGCTGACTAAACGATACTTTCAGGTGTCGGAACTTCTGTAATTCCTTCCCCTTCTGTCTCTCTCCGGCACATGACCACAGATGTTGCGCCGACTAAACGAAACTTTCCAACTTTCTCAGGTGTTGAAAACGGTATCGGGTTAACCAATGCGGGTTTTACATATATATTTTTCCGTTTTGTGTCTTTTAAATCTGTTTCGTATAGTTCTATTTACCTCGCTGTTGATTCAAAGTCCAGGGCGATATATATATTTATTTGACCGTTGATGCTAAAGCTAGAGATATATTTATGGAGCTATAGATGTATTTACTTGAAAAAATTTATGCAATACAAATTTTTATATCTATACTTAAAATTTTGTGGGTTTGGTAAGAGTAGGCTAAGGAAGGAGGGAGAGAGAGGGGAAGGGAAGGGAAAGGAAGGGAAGGGAAGGGAAAGGAAGGAAGGGAAGACAGAAAGAAAGAGAAAAAGGAAAATAAAATAAAGAAAAAGAACAAGAGGAATAGAAAAAACAGGGAAAGAGGACAAAAAAATATACATAACAAAGAAAAATAAGAAGTTGCTAAATCTATATCTCGTGTACATTCCAATAGAGTGATGTGCTGTTGAACATTCCATCGTGCTGTCCGCCATTTTAGTGCCACGGCGATCACTGTTTAGAAATATAGTCTTAGCAGTGTTAGGAGGAAGAAGAAGGGAGAGGGTGATAGGTTAAGAATGGAGGGAGAGGAAAAGGGAGAGAAAAGGAGGAAGGGAGGAGAGGAGGAAGAGGAGGAGGGAAGGAAAAGAAATAGAATAGAAGAATAGAAGAGAAAAGGAGGGAAAGGAAGAAGGGAGGAGAGGAGGAAGAGGACGAGGGAAGGGGAAAGAAGGGAATGAAAATAGAGAAAGGAGAAGAAGGAGGGAGAAGAAGTGGAGAGGGAAAGGAAGGAAGGAAGGAGAGGAAGAACGGCAAGGGAAAGGAAGGAGGGAAGTAGAAGAGAGAAAGGAGAGGAAAGAGGGAAGGAGAGGAAGGAAGGAAGGAAGAAAGAAAGGAAAGGGAAAGGAAGGAGAGGAAGAAAGGAAGGAAGGAAGAAAGGAAGGAGAGGAAGAAAGGAAAGGGAAAGGAAATGTGAAAAAAAAATCACATACATAAATTAAAAGATTGAAATGATGAAGAAAAATGACGCAAGAAAAATATTTACATTTAACATTTACTTCTTTCCATATAGGAGGCTTTGACATTGCAAGGGACATTTATTTACATTTAGCTTTGACATTGCGAGGGACATTTATTTTAGGGACTTTCACATTTAGCTTTGACATTGCAAGGGACATTTATTTTAGAGCCTTTAACATTTAGCTTTGACATTGCAAGGGACATTTATTTAGAGCCTTTAACATTTAGCTTTGACATTGCAAGGGACATTTATTTTAGGGACTTTCACATTAAGCTTTGACATTGCAAGGGACATTTATTTGGGGTCTTTAACACTTAGCTTTGACATTGCAAGGGACATTTATTTGGGGTCTTTAACACTTAGCTTTGACATTGCAAGGGACATTTATTTTGGGGTCTTTAACATTTAGCTTTGACATTGCAAGGGACATTTATTTGGGGTCTTTAACATTTAGCTTTGACATTGCAAGGGACATTTATTTTAGGGCGTTCGAGATTTAGGTTTGACATTGCAAGGGACATTTACTTACATTTAGCTCTGACATTGCAAGGGACATTTATTTTAGGGCGTTTGAGATTTAGGTCTGACATTGCGAGGGACATTTATTTTAGGGTCTTTAACACTCAGCTTTGACATTGCAAGGGACATTTATTTACATTTAGCTTTGACATTGCAAGGGACATTTATTTACATTTAGCTTTGACATTGCAAGGGACATTTATTTTAGGGCCTTTCACATTCACCTCTTTGCATATAGAACGCTGTGACATTGCAAGGGTTCCACAGCACTTCAATTCATTTCCGAGCTTCCCTTCACCTCCGTACCCTAAATCATGTCAATATGTTTGGGCGTAGACACTGCCATACACTTCACGGCACATCAAATTCATATACGAGCTTCCCTTCACCTCCGTACCCTAAATCATGTCAATATGTTTGGGGTAACTCGCTGATACACTTCCGCCCCTGTTCCTTCGTCATGTCATCTTTGGGCCGAGTCGCTGCCGCACTCTCTCGCCGCAAGCTTCAGTCGTGTCATGTCTCCTGCCTGGCTTCTCTTGGCTTTCCTTGCATGTCTGAGCGGAGGCGTGGATGTGCGTTCGCCATTTCTGCCTTAACGAGAGTCTGTTTTATCTCGCTTTAATCTCGACGGAAAATAGTCATTGTTTATTTATTTATTTATATATTTATTTTTACAACAAAGGAGACAGCTCAAGGGCGCACACAATAAAGGAAACAATAATAAAGAAAAAGCCCGCTACTCGCTGCTCCTAAAAAGAATCCAAAGAGGTGGCCGAAAGAGAGGTCATTTTCGGGAACTGTTGTTGTTTACTGGTACGAAATAATAGGACAGTGAATTAGGTTTTGCTGTGAGGTCCTTGAGGTGTGTTTTGCCATTTCTGCCTTTACAAGAGTCAGTTATATTTTCACTTTAATCTCGACGGAAAATAAAGTCCTTGTTTTGGGTGTTGTTTACTGGTACGAAATGATAGGACAGTGAATTAGGTTTTGCTGTAAGGTCCTTGAGGTGTGTGTTTTGCCATTTCTGCCTTCACGAGAGTCGGTTTTATCTCACTTTTGTCTCGATGGAAAAAAGTCCTTGTTTTGGGTGTTGTTTACTGGTACGAAATGATAGGACAATGAATTAGGTTTTGCTGTAAGGTCCTTCATGTGTGTGTTTGCCATTTCTGCCTTCACGAGAATCAATTATTTTTCATTTTCATCTCGACGGAAAATAAAGTCCTTGTTTTGGGTGTTGTTTACTGGTACGAAATGATAGGACAGTGAATTAGGGTTTGCTGTAAGGTCCTTCATGTGTGTGTTTTGCCATTTCTGCCTTCACGAGAATCAATTATTTTTCATTTTCATCTCGGCAGAAAATAAAGTCCTTGTTTTGGGTGTTGTTTGCTGGTACGAAATTATAGGACAGTGAATTAGGGTTTGCTGTAAGGTCCTTGAGGTATGTTTTGCCATTTCCGCCTTCACGAGAATCAGTTATTTTTAATTTTCATCTCGACGGAAAATAAAGTCCTTGTTTTGGGTGTTGTTTACTGGTACGAAATTATAGGACAGTGAATTAGGTTTTGCTGTGAGGTCCTTTATGTGTGTGTTTTGCCATTTCTGCCTTCACGAGAATCAGTTATTTTTCATTTTCATCTCGGCAGAAAATAAGGAAGTCACGATTTTTATAATAATTTACTTCAGGCGAAAAAATCACGTCGTGTTCTTGTAAAGTGATTCATTCTTGTTTGTCACTTCTTCCTTCACGAGTTTCATTCTTTACTTCTATCTCGTCGGAAAATAGGAAAAAGTCACGATTCTTCTTAAAATTTACATGTACCAAACGTCACTGCTATAAGCTAGGTCTTATCATAGTGTTCTGAAACATAGATAAACATTCCCAAAGGCCTTGATCTGCAGACCCGTTTGGCTCCTCCGTGCTAGTGCCTGCATCCTGTCTTGGGCGTCTGGGTTCGAATCCTAGGCAGAGTTTTGTCCCGAACAGATCAGTTTCTTATGTGCTGCGATAAGTAGAGATAACCCCTCAAAAAAAAAGGTGTTGGGAGTGTGTGGCAGAGCAGAGGGGTGAAATAGACCCATGGGAGACAATGCCAACACAGACTCGACAATTTGGTTTCACTGTTATTTATTTGCTCACTTGACGTCTACTAAAAATTGCCAAATCAGCGTTACCAAATTATCGTACTCAGCGCATTGCATTTTCTTAGTTTCTGACCGATAAATATAGCAGAAAAAACGAAAACCATCAATATTTAACAGTTTTAACGATAACTTTAAATTTCTATCGTTATTTTTGTGGTTACGACAGTCTTGGAGCCTAAAAATGATAAATGTAGTGTTCAGTGTACGACAATTTGGCAACGCTGTCCCAAATCCTCCTATATAGCCAGTCTTGCTTTTTCACGGGTATATTTCAGGTTTCAGGGGTCGCCGGGTCAATCTGCCGAGTCTTTTCTGTGTCGAGACCGGTGGGACTTTCACTCTTGCTGTTACGCTCCAATCACTGCGTTCGCTCTTACGTTGCTTATGCCGTGGAATGGGCTGAAGGGTGAGAGTTCATTTTCTGCGACACCAGTTTAACCCAGTGGTAGCTGCGGGGATCATGTTTCGTAATGGTCCCTCTAAGCGAGAAAAATGAGAAAAAATCATCACTCACGCAAACCATTTCATAATATATATAAACGCATTTGTGATCAGTTTATGCATCATCTATTTTTGGGGATTTATATCATGGCAGAAATTTGGCCCGTCGCTGGTACACAGTAAAGCCACAAATTTGGCCCATCACTGCTACACGGTAAAGCCACAAATTTAGCCTGTCGCTGCTATACGGTAAAGCCACAAATTTAGCCTATCGCTGGTACACAGTAAAGCCACAAATTTGGCCCGTCGCTGGTACACAGTAAAGCCACAAATTTGGCCCGTCGCTCGTACACGGTAAAGCCACAAATTTAGCCTGTCGCTGGTACACAGTAAAGCCACAAATTTGGCCCGTCGCTCGTACACGGTAAAGCCACAAATTTAGCCTGTCGCTGGTACACGGTAAAGCCACAAATTTTGCCTGTCGCTGCTACACGGTAAAGCCACAAATTTGGCCTGTCACTGGTACATGGTAGAGCCACAAATTTAGCCCGTCGCTGGTACACAGTAAAGCCACAAATTTAGCCTGTTGCTGCTACACGGTTAAAGAATCTAAAAAAGTTGCGTCCAGAGGGCTATACGGACAAACATTACTCTTTTTTAATTTTTTTTTTATACAAGATAGGAGACAGCTCAAGGGCACACAAAAAAAGAAAACAATAATATAAAAAAAAGCCTGCTACTCACTGCTCCTAAAAAGAATCCAAAGAGAGGTATAGGCAAAGGAGAGGAGGAAAGATTGATTAGGAGGAAATAGAGGAGAGACAGGGAAAGAAATAGGAAACAATACACGTTAGACGGAATAGACAGAGCTTAGCGGATAAAAGGAGAGAGAGGGAAGGTGGAGTTAGTTCAGTCGTCCCTCAAATAGTACGGTTTTCAATAGTGCGGTTCCGGTTTTATGCGGATTGTTGTAGATCTTTTTAGGACTTTCAAATTTCCTGCCCGTCGGGAAATTCAAAAATACTAAAAAAATCTATAAAAATCCACATTCAACCGAAACCGTACTATTTAAGGGAGGACTCTATATAAAAGGAAGAAGAAGAACACATAACAAGATAAGAGAACAGCATAATCAACCGTTCATTCAACACGCCCCATAACAGAGGCTATTTTGTTATTTATTTATTTATTTTTATTTATTTATTTATTTTTTTTTTTTACGTCTACGCCTATTGCCCCGGTACGCTTGCTTAAGGGGCCTGGATGGTAGTCGGCCCCAGCCCATCATGGCACAGGCAAGTGTTTATAGTGGCGCCATCAGCTCCCTTCACATACTACCTAATATAAATCGCTAAGTCAGATTGGCTCCACTTTAGAGAATGCAAGAGTCGTGTCCGCAATCAAATTTTTTTACGGTGAGGATAATCTCGGGACTGTTAATGCCTTCCCGTGCCACCAGAGGGCTAGGCTACGGCTGCCCACCATTGCCTTTATCTTACTAACTAATATTGGGCAGTGTAAGAGTTCATTCCCTCGGCAACGCTTTAAATAACGCATAAAGAATCGTGTTCATGGTCAGATATTTTCCAGTAAGTGTTATTTCAAGCTTCATTTCCCTCGACATCACTTAAAATAACGTACAGACATTTTCCAGTAAGTGTTATTTCAAGCTTCATTTCCCTGGACATCACTTAAAATAACGTACAGATATTTTCCAGTAAGGGTTATTTCAAGCTTCATTTCCCTCGACATCACTTTAAATAACGTCAAAAGAAGCGTTCATGGTCAGATAATTTCCAGTAAGCGTTATTTCAAGCTTCATTTCCCTCGACATCACTTTAAATAACGTCAAAAGAAGCGTTCATGGTCAGATAATTTCCAGTAAGGGTTATTTCAAGCTTCATTTCCCTCGACATCACTTTAAATAACGTAAAAAGAAGCGTTCATGGTCAGGTATTTTCCAGTAAGTGTTATTTCAAGCTTCATTTCCCTCGACATCACTTAAAATAACGTAAAAAGAATCACGTTCATGATCAGGTATTTTCCAGTAAGGGTTATTTCAAGCTTCATTTCCCTCGACATCACTTTAAATAACGTAAAAAGAATTGTGTTTATGATCAGATATTTTCCAGTAAGTGTTATTTCAAGCTTCATTTCCCTCGACATCACTTTAAATAACGTAAAAAGAAGCGTTCATGGTCAGATATTTTCCAGTAAGTGTTATTTCAAGCTTCATTTCCCTCGACAACGCTTTAAATAACGTAAAAAGAAGCGTTCATGGTCAGATATTTTCCAGTAAGTGTTATTTCAAGCTTCATTTCCCTCGACATCACTTTAAATAACGTAAAAAGAATCATGTTCATGGTCAGGTATTTTCCAGTAAGCGTTATTTCAAGCTTCATTTCCCTCGACATCACTTAAAATAATGCATAAAGAATCGTGTTCATGGTCAGATATTTTCCAGTAAGCGTTATTTCAAGCTTCATTTCCCTCGACATCACTTAAAATAATGCATAAAGAATCGTGTTCATGGTCAGATATTTTCCAGTAAGCGTTATTTCAAGCTTCATTTCGCTCAACATCACTTTAAATAACGTAAAAAGAAGCGTTCATGGTCAGATATTTTCCAGTAAGCGTTATTTCAAGCTTCATTTCGCTCAACATCACTTTAAATAGCGTAAAAAAAATCACGTTCATAATCAGACATTTTCCAGCAAGGGTTATTTCAAGCTTCATTTCCCTCGACATCACATTAAATAACATCAAAAAAATCGCGTTCATGATCATATAATTTCCAGCAAGGGTTATTTCAGGGGTATAATTGCTTTCATGTGCCACCAGAGGGATATAGGATGACTAACAGGCCTCTTAACACACTAACTAATTTAACCTTCATTTCCCTCGGCTTCGCTTAAAATAACGTAAAAAGAATCGCGTTCGTAATCAGACATTTTCCAGTGAGGGTTATTTCTCGACTGTTAATGTCTGCCCGTGCCACCAGAGGGCTAGGTTAGGGCTGCCCACAAGTGCCCTAAATATAGCACACAGGGAAATGGCACTGCACGTTGAATAAAAGATGTTTCGGTCCATTCCCGAGTTGGTGTTTACGTTATATAAATTCACTTAGGCCCCCTTTGCACTGTACCACGACAACCCAGCGATTTTTCAGCCCCCTTCACACTGTTCCGAATCAGCATCTGGCGATTGTTTCTAGACCTCTTTCCGAACATGTGCGACCTTTTCACATCAACAGTTCACACCCAAGACCGGAGACGCTGGGTTGTCATGGCCCAGAGTCGGCGCTGTGTGAACGGGGCTTAACCTGGTAGAAGCGATGGGCCAAATTTGTGGCTTTACCGTGTAGCAGTGACGGGTCAAATTTGTGGCTTTACCGTGTACCAGCGATGGGCCAAATTTGTGGCTTTACCGTGTAGCAGTGACGGGCCAAATTTGTGGCTTTACCGTGTAGTAGTGACAGGACAAATTTGTGGCTTTACCACGTAGCAGCGACGGGCCAAATTTGTGGCTTTACCATGTAGTAGCGACGGGCCAAATTTGTGCCATGATATAACCCCCAAAATAGATGATACCTAATCTGATCACAAATGCTTCGATATATATTACGAAATGGTTTGTGAGAGTGATGATTTTTTCTCGTTTTTCTCGCTTAGAGGGACCATTAAGAAACATGATCCCCGCAGCTACTGGGTTAACTCTCTCCAGGTTCCAGTCCTTGTTCTTACCAGTTCAGTCACCTGTGCTGGGCCTGTTTGCTTTACGCTCACGAAAGGGCTGCAACGCTTTATTTACGCTTCCTCGCAATGTTTTTATTTACGCTTCCATTCACTAACAGGCTGTACGCAAGTTTGTCCATGAGAGGCGGGAGATAGCCGAGAGACAGAGACAAAAAAAAACATCAAGATTGGAAATGTTTCGACCCGCAAGTTAAACGAATTTGTGCTGTCGTGCCCCAAGAGTTTATTTTCTCTTTTTCTATTTTCCTGTTCCAACACGACCTCTGTGTTTATCGGAACGCACGAGAAATTAATCAAGACAAGGAGAGGGTATTCGCCGGCTGCCTGGGATTGCTGAGTGGGTTATGGGAGGCTCGTTCATCAGGCATAGTCGCCATACTTTAGTGCAACTCAAGAGACTGAGGGTTGTAGACATTTCGCCGCCAAAGAACACATATTTGACAATGCTTTCATAGGAGTTGTGGGCATTTCCAGGAGTAGTTTTGTGACCCTGGTGTTAGTTTGACCCTTCTTCTGTACCCTGAACCTAAGGAAACACATATTTGACAAGGCTTTCATAGGAGTTGTGGGCATTTCCAGGAGTAGTTTTGTGACCCTGGTGTTAGTTTGACCCTTCTTCTGTACCCTGAACCTAAGGAAACACATATTTGACAATGCTTTCATAGGAGTTGTGGGCATTTCCAGGAGTAGTTTTATGACCCTGGTGTTAGTTTGACCCTTCTTCTGTACCCTGAACCTAAGAAAACACATATTTGACAAGGCTTTCATAGGAGTTGTGGGGATTTCCAGGAGTAGTTTCATGACCCTGGTGTTAGTTTGACCCTTCTTCTGTACCCTGAACCTAAGGAAACACTCATTAGAACCCGACTGACCCACTCTTTAACCTTCAGAAATTGTTAATGTGAGAAGCGATTGTGTCTTCTGATACCAACCTGAATCCCTAATAGAAGATTATCAGTATAGTCAAAACATCTCGGAGAAAGTCTTACGGAATGGTTGAGTTAGTCGGGGCAAGGATGTGCAACTCTTGAGACGGTAACTTGGTGAGCTAAAGTTTATAAAGAAGTACAGAAAGGTGAGATAAAGTTTGTAAATAAGTAAAAAAAATGACAAAGAAAACATGGATAGTGGTCAGCATGGTTTCAATTTGGATTCGTAAATTCTGAGAAAACACGGGTATTGGTTGACGTCGCTTAAAGTTACTGTCAAGATTCGTAAATTTAGGAGAAAGACGCTGAACTCACGGACGATCTAAAATATGGTAGAGAGCTGTGGAAATAGATTGGGGCTGTTATGTTAGGCGCTGAACTCACGGACGATCTAAAATATGGTAGAGAGCTGTGAAAATAGATTGGGGCTGTTATGTTAGCCGCTGAACTCATGGACGATCTAAAATATGGTAGAGAGCTGTGGAAATAGATTGGGGCTGTTGTGTTAGCCGCTGAACTCACGGACGATCTAAAATATGGTAGAAAGCTGTGGAAATAGATTGGGGCTGTTATGTTAGCCGCTGAACTCACGGACGATCTAAAATATGGGAGAGTTGTGGAACTTAATTGCGGCCGTTCTATTCACCCACAGCCTAGGATGGTATAGGAGTGGATGGTTTTGCTTAATACCCAACAACACACCAAACATGTTATACTCATTCACGTCATCTCAGCTTCACCGTATAGAGTTGGCCCTTTAAAGACTGTCGCGTTTTTTGAGTTTTTCCTATTGAGAGTTTAAAAAGTTATCCTCTTAAGTAATTTCTCGTTTTTAGAAGTTTTTGCGTTGAGATTTTTTCCTTTTCAATCATTTTTTCCTTTTCCTATATGTAATTTCTCATTTTAAGAAGTTTTTCTGTTGAGATTTTTCCCTTTCAATAGATTTTTCCTTTTCCTATATGTAATTTCTCATTTTAAGAAGTTTTTACATTGATATTTTTCCCTTTCAATAGATTTTTCCTTTTCCTATATGTAATTTCTCATTTTAAGAAGTTTTCCGTTGATATTTTTTCCTTTCAATAGTTTTTTCCTTTTCCTCTGTGTAATTTCTCATTTTAAGAAGTTTTCCGTTGATATTTTTTCCTTTCAATAGTTTTTTCCTTTTCCTATATGTAATTTCTCATTTTAAGAAGTTTTTACATTGATATTTTTTCCTTTCAATCATTTTTTCCTTTTCCTCTGTGTAATTTCTCATTTTAGTTGCTCATTTCAAGTACTATTTGCATTGATATTTTTCCCTTCAATATTTTTTTCCTTTTCCTATACTTAACTTCTCCATGGTTGAGGCTGGCGGCTTTTCAAAGTCTACGCCACTCACTCTCCCGTACCTCTATCTCAACAATTCGATCTTTTCCCTTATCCAGACGCGTCATTTAAACATCATCTTAAACTTACAATATTCTCATTCGTAGGTATATCATTCAATCCTATATGTCTCGGTTCTGTATTTTCCTCATCCGTTAGTGTGGCATTGGGCATTGATACCTCCATCTTCGACAGTCTGTATTTCTCTCGATCCTGAATTGTGGCATTGAAACTCCTATCTTCCGTTTCCTCTGTTTATCTTGTCAAGGGGTGCGCTATTTAAACCCCTGTTATTAGTTTTCTTTGTTTTACTTTATGAGTTTTCTATGTTAACCCGTCCGCTGCGATTGTCAGGGATTTCGCCTTCACTGGTAGCCTGGTAACATACACTCCCAGGTCTTTCTCTACCTCTGTGGTGGATAGTGGAGTGTTTCCCATGTGGTATTGGTATGCTGGATATCCCTTCACTGGTAGCCTGGTAACATACACTCCCAGGTCTTTCTCTACCTCTGTGGTGGATAGTGGAGTGTTTCCCATGTCGTATTGGTGTGCTGGATATCCCTTCACTGGTAGCCTGGTAACATACACTCCCAGGTCTTTCTCTGCCTCTGTGGTGGATAGTGGAGTGTTTCCCATGTGGTATTGGTGTGCTGGATATCCCTTCACTGGTAGCCTGGTAACATACACTCCCAGGTCTTCCTCTACCTCTGTGGTGGATAGTGGAGTGTTTCCCATGTGGTATTGGCATGCTGGATATCCCTTCACTGGTAGCCTGGTAACATACACTCCCAGGTCTTTCTCTACCTCTGTGGTGGATAGTGGAGTGTTTCCCATGTGGTATTGGTGTGCTGGATATCCCTTCACTGGTAGCCTGGTAACATACACTCCCAGGTCTTTCTCTACCTCTGTGGTGGATAGTGGAGTGTTTCCCATGTGGTATTGGCATGTTGGATATCCCTTCACTGGTAGCCTGGTAACATACACTCCCAGGTCTTTCTCTACCTCTGTGGTGGATAGTGGAGTGTTTCCCATGTGGTATTGGCATGCTGGATATCCCTTCACTGGTAGCCTGGTAACACACTCCCAGGTCTTTCTCTGCCTCTGTGATGGATAGTGGAGTGTTTCCCATGTGGTATTGGTGTGCTGGATATCCCCTCCCAAGGTGCAGGACTTTACATTTTTCTTCATTGAATTGTAGCAGCCACTTTTTGTTCCATTTCTGTAGCTTGGTGAGGTCTTCTGGTAGGAAATCCGCGTCAAGGGGTTAAACTCATCCGGAACTGTACCATATATATTCGACTTTCTATATTTTACGTCATCCGGAGGTGTGGTTGTCAGGCATCATTCCTTCACCCACAAGGGCATACGAGGACCAAGCGTTTCAGACCTCAAACAGCTGGTGGATATGGACCATAGTTAGGCTACGGGCTGTCGTGTGTTAGAATTTAGAGTTGAGATGCAGTGATTTCGGCTAGTAGGCAGCCTGTATTTAGCTAGTTGTATTTACCTAGTTGTAGTTTTCCAGGGCCTGGGCTTACGCTCATATGGTCCCGTCTCCATATCTGCATTTATCCAACTTTTCCTTAAAGCTTTGCACATTCCGTGCCGATACTACATCCTCACTTAGTCAGTTCCAAACCTCTATATTTCTTTGCGGGAAGCTATATTTTTTTATGTCTCAAGCATCTTCCCTTCCTTTATTTTTTACTATGTTCTCTCTGTGTGTGTGTGTGTGTATGTGTGTGTGTGTGTGTGTGTGTGTGTGTTCCGTTCACACGTCCACGGTACCATACCAATACCTCACTTCAATTCCTGTTTTTATGTCTCAAGCATCTTCCCTTCCTTTATTTTTTACTATGTTCTCTCTGTGTGTGTGTGCGTGTGTGTGTGTGTGTGTGTGTGTGTGTTCCGTTCACACGTCCACGGTACCATACCAATACCTCACTTCAATTCCTGTTTTTTCGGGAAGATTAATTTCAGTGCCAGTATATCTGTTATCAAACTCGTTCATTCACGGAACACGCCAGACGCTTCACGATATTATTTGTTCCGCCGCCGTGACATAGTTATCGGTCTATTTATTTACGTACGTGCCATATCATACCGCCCCCAGTACAACGCCGTAGGTAGGAAATAGAGGGTGGAGTTGGTGGCCATGTCGACGCTTCATATAGTAAACAATGACCCCAACGTCGTACTCAGCCGCTTGTATTTCCCGACTTCCTATTTCCCGACTTCCTACCCCAAATCTGTCTTCTGGGTTCAAATAACGAAACCCATTTATAGTTATCGTCAAAAGAGTTAGATCCTGGTGTTTCTTGGCAATATTAGGGGGCTCAGTGGTGCAGTGGTTAGCACACTCAGCTCACAACCGAGAGAGCCCGGGTTCGATTCCCAGGCGGAGTGGAAAGATTTGGGTGGCTTTTCCGATACCCTACGCCCCTGTCCACCCAGCAGTGAATGGGTACCAGGTATTAATTGGGGGTTGTGTCCCGTCTCCTGGGGTCTGTTCCCTTCTCCTATAATTCCTTCCCCTTCTGTCTCTCTCCGGCATATGACCACAGATGTTGCGCCGACTAAACCAAACTTTCCAACTTTTCTGTTAGTCAATCTCCGCTTTACCGACTGAGCTGTCATAACATAAGTGACTGAACCTTTAAATTCTATCCTTCCTTCCTTCCTAACCTTCTATAATTCCTTCCCCTTCTGTCTCTCTCCGGCATATGACCACAGATGTTGCGCCGACTAAACCAAACTTTCCAACTTTTTCTTGGCAATAGTTAGGCTTCAGAAACGGGTAAATACTGTCCTCCGAGTACGATAACCTGGCAACGTTGAACGACCCTTATGCATTTTCTGTCATTCACTGGGTTGGTTATTCACTCGACTTCAGTGTATAAGAAAACTGTAAAATACCGCTCTGTCAGTCTTGTCATTCAACCACGAGTACATTTCCCTCCTTATTCATTTCGTTATTGATTGATTCACCGTTAATTGCATGGTGGGGACATATGCGTTCACTGTTATTCAATTATTCACACGGTTATTCACTCGAGTTTCGTGTTTAAAAAATTATGGAAACGCGATGAGCCAATTTCGTCATTCATCCGCGAGTAGAAGACAAAGAGGGAGAGAAGGAGGAAGGAAGGGGAAGAAGAGGGAAAGGAAGAAGGAGGAGGAAGAGGAAGAGAGAGAGGGAATGGATGAAGGAGGAGGAGGAGGAGGAGGAAGGAAGGAAGGAGAAGAGGGAAAGGATGAAGGAAGAGGAGGAGGAGGAGGAGGAAGGAAGAGAAGGAGAGGGAAAGGAAGAAGGAGGAGGAAGGAAGAGAAGGAAAGGGAAAGGAAGAAGGAAAAGGAGGAGAAAGAGGAAGGAAGGAGAAGAAGAGGGAAAGGAAGAAGGAAAAGGAGGAGGAGGAGGAAGGAAGGAGAAGGAGAGGGAAAGGAAGAAGGAGGAGGAGGAGGAAGGAAGGAAGGAAGGAGAAGAGGGAAAGGATGAAGGAAGAGGAGGAGGAGAATGAGGAAGGAAGGAGAAGAAGAGGGAAAGGAAGAAGGAAGAGGAGGAGGAGGAAAGGGAAAGGAAGAAGAAGAAGGAGGAGGAGGAGGAGGAGGAGGAAGAGGAAGAAAAGACGGAGAAGGAAGAAATAAAAAATATATCCGCGTTTTGAACATTCCGACAACCCATCTCGGCACTCCGTAAAATCTATCCCACATCAACCCACCCCGTGTGTCCGTTCGTCCGTGTGTGGTGCTGAGGGGCCAATCCAGCGTCCGTAGTTTATAGTCGTTCACCAAGCACACAGTAAGGCGGTCAAACGCACCCACAAATCACTCTCGCGTTTGTCTGCAGCCTCAACCAGTTAACTAAAGTACAATTGCGTGTTTCCATGTTTGATTTTGTCCACCGTCGCGAGAGACAGCGTTCGTTCATAGATACCTTGAGTGTGTGTGTGCGTGTGTGTGTGTGTGTGGGGAGGGGGGGGTTATTTCAATGTACAAAATCCACCTTCATCATCAGGGGCTCAGAAATTTTTATAATGACGCCAATTTTCGCTTTTTTGTCGCGATTTTTACGTGGCATTTCACTCACTGTCCTACGCGTCAACAACAACAACAAATGACAACAACAACACCCACGTCGCATGAAAACAACATCAACAACAAAAACAAAAGCATAATATAACTGCCTCAAACCACCATCCATTTCGACATTCATTTGTTTTTTTCTTTGTTTACGTTTTCATAAGTTCATGTCGTTTATTCACAGTTCCAGTCGTCTATACTCTCTTGTTTACCTCTTGTGTTTTCTGCCCTGTGTCTCTCCTTTATTGCTTTTTCTCTCCTCTTCCTTTCCTTCCTTTCTCTCTTTTTCCCTTCCCTTCTACTTTCTTCCTTTCTCCTCCTCCTTTTTCTCTTCCTTTCCTTCCTTCCTTTCTCTTTTTTTCCCTTTCCTTTTATCTTATTTTCTCTCTATCCTTTTTCTCTTCCTTTCCTTCCTTCTTTCTCTCTCTCTCTTTTTTCCCTTCCCTTCTACTTTCTTTCTTTCTCTCCCTTCTCTTCTTGTTCTGTTTCCCTTCCTTCCTTCCTTCCTTCCTTCCTTCCTTCCTTCCTTCTTCCTTCCTTCCTTCCTTCCTTCCTTCCTTCTCTTTCTTTCATTTCCTCATTTTTATCTAACTTATCTTCTTCTCTTCCTTATTTCCTTCCTTTCTCTCCCTTCTCTATCCTTCCTATTCCTCCCTTCTCCTTTTATTTCCTACTCTCTCTCTCTCTCTCTCTCTCTCTCTCTCTCTCTCTCTCTCTCTCTCTCTCTCTCTCTCTCTCTCTCTCTCTCATTCTTTCCTTTCCTATCTTCTTTTTTCCTTGTTCTCCTTTTCTTTATTTCTTGCTTATTCCTTCTATTTATCAGGTTCCTCTTCCTCCCTATCTTCTATCTCTCCTGTTTCCTTCCTTTATGCGCATTTTTTGTTTCTCTAATTCTGTCTTTTCTTCCCTTCTCTCTCTTTCTCTCTCGCCTTTCTCCTATTCCCCTTTTTCTCTTCCTCCTCCTCCTCCTCCTCCTCCTCCTCTTCTTCTTCTTCTCTTCCTCCTCCATTCTCTTCTTCATCCTCCTCTTTTTCATCACTCTTTGGTCACACAAAATATAGAATAGGATTTGATATGTCTCTTCCTTCCTCCTCCTCCTCCTCCTCTTCCTTCTTCCGTCCTCCTCCCCCCCTATCATCACCCCCCCCCCCCCCCTCCTATCCTAGTCCGCATCCCTCACCACAGGACAATACTGGTCACTCACTTTACTCAGGATTATGTTTATATATACGTCGCGCCGGCGGGGGTGTGGGCGTCAACCGTTCCCTTGCGTACGTGTGTGTGTTTGTGCGCCCGCCCCTCCCGTGCAGCCCCCCGCCCCCCCTCGCCCCACGCCGCCCCACAGCACCAATGTAATCAAACAGGCGTGGGTGGGTGTGTGCATGTGGGGGTGTTGGGGTGTAGGGCAGCGTTGCCAACTATCGTACTCAGCGCATTGGATTTTGTGTAGTTTCCGACCGATGGCTCTTGCAAAAAAGAACGAAGCCCATCGATATTTAACAGTTTTTACGCTAACTTTAATTTCCTATCGTTGTTTGTGTGGTTACGACCGTCTTGGAGCCTAAAAATGATGAATCCAATGTTCAGCGTACGACAGTTTGGCAGCGTTGGTGTAGGGGTGTGGGGAGCTGCTGCGTTGAGGCGGGGTGCTTCAGGGAGGGTGTGTCGGGTGTGTGCGGGTGTGTCGTTACCTCGGGCCAGGCAGCCACAGTGTGTTGGGCATTCACCCTTTGTGTCACGCAGCGTCTAGTTACCATTCCTCTTCTATTGCCAATAATATAATAGTGTAATGTTATGCCGATGATAATAATAGGGATAATAACCCTTTGTGTTCTTGTAAAGCAAAATGTTCGTTCGTGCGTACTTCTCCTGTCCTGCGATATATTTTTGGTGTGCCATATTTGATGTGAAGTATTTCCTTGAGCTCACATGCGCCGGCGTGCCAGGTCCGCCCGCCCGCCCCTGCTGGATGTGTTACGGCTTGACACATATCAGACACACATCACCGAGTTGGGTCATACAGTTCCCGATGTACAAATTTGTGGCCATGTACAGATCCTTTCCCTGCCTGGGAGGCGCGTTGCCAGATACACGTTTTGAGACTTTCCGTCAGGATCAAATGTTTGAGTATTATTTTAGTGTACTATTGTAGCAGAATGATGGCTTTGTGATGCATGTTTTATTGCATTCCACTCTAGAGCTTCTATATAAATGAATTTATTATTCTATATATTATTATTATTATTATTATTGTTATGTTACTCACGACTAATACTACGTTACGTTGATACAGGACATGTTAACCTCCCTTGCTTTAATAGGACATTCCAGTGTTTGGTAGGTTGTAAGTGTTGAGCCAGAGTTACATCTTTAATAGCTACTTTGTAAGGGTTGTTTTATAGTTTTATTATTATTATTATTATATCCAGATAAGTTATTTTAGAGAGAAATTACTGTCGGCCTGTTGTTACACACAGACATTTATGTACCATATTTATTGTTATATTTGTGAGTGTTCCGGGCGGGGAGTTTGTTTCAGAATATTACCTCATTTGGGCGCCACTCGCCGTGCACTATACCACAACAACAACAAGAACAACAACAACAACAACAACAACAACCAAGGGGCTCCTGGCCCCGGCGGAGGCTGTGGCCCTCGGCCCCCGGCACTCCAGGCTGGCAGCAGGGGTGGCGGTGGTAGCCTGGGTGCCCCCACCACCCCTGCTGGCCAGCCTGGTGGCCGGGGCAGCCAGGGTGGCACAGGCCTCGGGGCGCCGGGGCTGGATGGACTGGGGCGAGTGTGGAGCACACCCGGTGTGTGGGGCGGGGCGGGGCGGGGCGGGGCGTGTGGGAAGGATATGCAGATTTTTTATCAGAGATTATATTTATGCAATATATGGTAGTGTTAGCGCGCACCAGGCACACCGCACCTCAGTGGACGTGTGTTGCTGTGTAGACTTGATGGTAGTGTGTTGAGAACCTTTCTTCAGAGGAACACTTTATCCAGAGAAAGTTTTATCCAAAGTCTATGTAGCCGTGGAGGCAGGGAGGGAGTGTTGGGAGGGTGGCGCACCCATGGCAAGGTGACGCTGGTCACTGTGTGCCACGGCCAGGCACTCGCTGCACTGCAGTGCCTCCCACAGGGAGTCTGGCGGCCAGGCCTGGCCGGTGTGCCACACACTGGGCCATGCTCAAGCAGTGCCTAGCGGCTGCTTTGGTCAGGTCATTCTGGAGAGAAATGTTCAGTTCAATGTTTATTTGCGAGGCCAACGCCACGCTGAGTGTTGGCGCCCCACGGCGGGGACACCTGGAGGGCCCTCAGCCCCACCACACCTCCAGGCGCCGCCACCACCACGCGGGGCACCACTGCCACCACCACCACCACCACGGCCACCACCGGGCCCCAAACTGACCAGCCCGGGGCCCTCCGGGTGCCAAAGGAAGAGTCACTGTGTGTGCCTGCAGTGCACCGCTGGTGTGCCGGCCACACTGTCCCGTGGTGGCCCTGCAGTGCCACAGTGCCTGCCTGGTGTGTGTGTACGTGTGCGTGCGTGTGCGCCCCGGTGGCGGCGACGCGGCCAGCTGTTTGTTGTTTTATAGTGTTGCCATAAGTTACCAAGTTGCCATTATTATTTCAGTGCCAAGTATTTTTGTTATATAGGATGATGCTATATTTTATTTTGTATCCTGTAAGGAAGAAGTCTATGGTTTAGTATAGGGCGTGGTGGAGGGGCGGCCCGGCGCATGTCACAGGGTGGAGGGACGCGACGCGCCGCGCTGGCCGGCCCGGCGGCCTGGTGGTGTTGTGCTGCCAGCCGCGGCGACACACCAGGGCTGGGCCAGGCCGCCGCGGCGTCTGTATTCTAAGTTGTCACCTGTTAGTCAGACATGCCAGCCTGACGGGCGCTGGGTGTGGGCACCACGCCACCACTGTCTGCCAGACCCACGCAGCACCAGGGTCACGGGCCACTGCCAGGGAGAGGGGAGGTGTGGGGATGCTGCCAGAAAGGGATGTGTTGAGCTGCCCTGGCCTTCAGCACTGGCCAGCAGGAAGGGTGGGTGTGTGGGTGTGTGTAAGGGGTTGTAGGTAGGAGAGTGTCTGGTGTGTGGTTCCGTGTGGCTGAGGCAGGGATGTGTCTGGTGTGGCCTAAGGAAGGGGTGTGGCTGGTGTCCCTGAGAGCAGAGGCATGGGTGGGGTGTGGTGTGGTGCGTGTCTGGTGTGGCTGGGGCTGGCAGGGAGGGGTGCGGCGAGGGGTCCTGTAGTATGGGGTCGGCTGTGATGGCTGACGCAAGAAATGTTTTACTTTCAAACCAAAATTCTACGAGAAAGTCAAGCAGCTCCGAGGGTTGGCATGTCTGGCGCCTTGTTAATCTGTACTGTCTAATGAAGGTTATTAATGTACGCGTAGGGCTAAACATACATTGGAATAAGTCTACTAATGCCTCCTATCTTAAGAGTGTTCTCCACAGCCGTGTGACATGCTTGCTGCTCAGCCACCTTCAGGCAAAAGCCATATGTTTCTTTTTGTCATTGTTAATACATAGATTTATCTTTTAAGTTTAAGGTTTACTTTTTTATTGCGAGTTTTACGCCACAACCAAACATGTGCGTCTTTGTGCGTCAGTGTGCGCGTCACAAAATGTCTCGTTCTCCTTTCTTGACAACCGTAATCTTTGCATGACTCAGGTCGCTGTTGTTTGGTAGTCAAGTGTGAGTAAAATTGTCTGCGGCCGCTGCCATGAGGCCGGACGCGGCCCTGGCCGGGGCTGGACCGCAGGCCTGACACAGTGTTGTCTTGGCCGCAGTTTTGACTGTAAATTTAACTTGTCAAAATCAGTCTTGGCATCAGTCCTGGCAAGGGTTTGGGCTGCAGTCAGAGTAAAGTCTGGGCTGCTGTCTTTGCCACAGCCTGGACCACAGTCTTGCCTGCCAGCCCTGGCCCTGGTCAGGTCTGCCCGGGTGGTGGCAAGGGAAGACAGTGGGAGTATCACTGGTGACGTAATGTTAGCGGCGCCGTTGGGTGCGGCGGCAAGCAGCACGCAACAAACCAGCCTTTGCTCAGAGGGGTGTGTAAGGTTACTGTACAGTGGTGACTAGCCTAGAGTCTAGACCTTCACGTTATTAAGCTAGTGACCTCGGTGGGACCAGCCAAACTCCATTGTAATATATCCAAAGGTTTTTCATATTTAGTGAATATTTCTATAGATTTCAACCTCTATTAGTGTTTTTTGTTGAAGAGAGAATATTATTAACGTAGGTTATCATCAGTCCAGGACAAAGCCATTGTCAGGACCAGGAGCAGCAGCCCGCGCGGCGACGACACGATGATGACGATGATCCTGGGACACGGCAGTGCTGCCCGCCACCGCGGGGGGGCGTGGCGCAGCGCCGGGGACACTGCCGGGGCGGCTGTGTGGCGGTGTGTGGTGTGGTGGTGTGTGGGGGGCTGGCAGCCAGGGTGCTGCTGCCCCAGCACCACCACCACCACACCACCCCAGCACCACAGCACACACACGGCACAGCACCACCGCCTGCCACAGCACAGCACAGTGGCAGCAGTGGTGGTGGTGCACCACAACACCACGGTGCTGGCGGTACAAGACACAGCAGTGTTCCTGGCGCTGTGCAGTGTGGGGGCCCAGCACAGGGCGTGGGTAGCCCGCCGCAGCGCTGGGCAGGGCGGGGCGGGGCGGGGCGGGGTCGCAGCACTGCTGGTGAAGACAACAACCGAGCCCTCCAGGAGCAGTGCCTCTTAGCTTAGTGTCACTCACAGCCTTACAGTAGATGCCTTGGCACAGTTGCCTTAGTGACGTGTGTGCGTACGTACGTAGCCGGGGCCGCAGCGCCGGGGCCCCGGACCTTGTGATCAGTGTATTCCACCCAAGGCGTTGTCGTCCTCACGGTAGCCTGTACGCAGCACCGCGGCGGGGGGGGGGTGACTGTTTTAAACTTGTTGACTCACAGGTGTCATTCCCGTTGTTACTATGAGTGCCGGACATTATTGGCTCGTTCATTAGCGTTGTCTCAGGTTTTAGGACGCCCAAGTCCATTTTTGTCAAGTTTACACAGCTCAGTAATCTATTGTTAGCCGGAGGGAGGAGGGAGTTTGTGTTGGGCCGGACGCCAGACTGTGGTGGCCGCGGCAACCCTGTGTGTGTGTGTGTGTGTGTGTGTGTGTGTGTGTGTGTGTGTGTGTGTGTGTGTGTGGCAGGTACAGTCATGCTGCATAATGCTCATCCTCGCGTCTGTCCGCCTCACCTGTCCTTCACACAATCAGCAGGTATTAACAGACTTACACAGACGTTCACCAGCCAGTCAT
>NC_066565.1:2129798-2167298 GCF_024679095.1 Eriocheir sinensis
AGAGGTGTCGTAAGTGTTCCGCCAAGCCCCGCCACCCAGCAGCAGTTGTCGGTAGTGTTGCAGCCTCACAGCCACACACAACACAACACCTGAATGTCGGTAGCGATAGCAGAGCAGTGTTCAAACCGTGTACAAATTGTTATGCAACTTGTAGAAATATCCATGGTATTTAGAATAAAACTCATTGTGTCAAATATACTTGAAAAGTACTACAGCCGTGTTTGTCTACACCCGAAACACACAAAACTGACCCCTACCTAGCTGTCCCTACCCCCTATGTCGATGTACGTAGGGGGAAGGGATGGGAAAATATATATACCTATGTTACGATGTGTTTTAACCCGTCCGATGCGATTGTCAGGGATTTTGCCTTCTCTGGTAGCCTGGTAACATACACTCCCAGGTCTGTCTCTGCCTCTGTGGTGGATAGTGAAGTGTTTCCCATGTGGTATTGGTGTGCTGGATATCCCTTCACTGGTAGCCTGGTAACATAGACTCCCAGGTCTTTCTCTGCCTCTGTGGTGGATAGTGGAGTGTTTCCCATGTGGTATTGGTGTGCTGGATATCCCTTCACTGGTAGCCTGGTAACATACACTCCCAGGTCTTTCTCTGCCTCTGTGGTGGATAGTGGAGTGTTTCCCATGTGGTATTGATGTGCTGGATATCCCTTCACTGGTAGCCTGGTAACATACACTCCCAGGTCTTTCTCTGCCTCTGTGGTGGATAGTGAAGTGTTTCCCATGTGGTATTGGTGTGCTGGATATCCCCTCCCAAGGCGCAGGACTTTAAATTTTTCCTCACTGAATTGTAGCAGCCACTTTTTGTTCCATTCCTGTAGCTTGGCGAGGTCTTCTGGTAGGAAACCCACAGTCGAGGGGTTAAGGAAGGACTGGCTAGTTTTAACATTAGTTTACCCCCGACACAAAACAGTCTACCCTATCTATTCCTCTTTATCCCAGCCAGCCCTTCGTCCTCCTCTAAATAATGTGTGTATGTGTGTTATATCTAGGGAAAGGGACTGGAAAATATATATACCCATGTTAAGATGTGTTCTACCCCACCCATACCCCTCCATCCCAGCCCTTCTTCCTCCTCTTAACTGTGTGTGTGTAGGGGTATGTGGAGGTTATATCTAAGGAAAGGGACTGGAAAATATATATACCCATGTTAAGATGTGTTATACCCCACCCATACCCCTCCATCCCAGCCCTTCTTCCTCCTCTTAACTGTGTGTGTGTGTAGGGGTATGTGGAGGTTATATCTAAGGAAAGGGACTGGAAAATATATATACCCATGTTAAGATGTGTTCTACCCCACCCATACCCCTCCATCCCAGCCCTTCTTCCTCCTCTAAACTGTGTGTGTGTAGGGGTATGTGGAGGTTATATCTAAGGAAAGGGACTGGAAAATATATATACCCATGTTAAGATGTGTTATACCCCACCCATACCCCTCCATCCCAGCCCTTCTTCCTCCTCTTAACTGTGTGTGTAGGGGTATGTGGAGGTTATATCTAAGGAAAGGGACTTGAAAATATATATACCCATGTTAAGATGTGTTTGAAGGAAGGCCTGGCGAGTGTTAAGTTCAAATATTGGATGAAAAAAAGATATTAGTGGGCCATGGCTGTATTGTGTGTGGCGAGAGAATTTTGGTGAGTGTGGAATATGAGGAAGTGTTGAGATGTGTTCTTATGATTGGTTTGGAGAAAATGCATAAGAAAGTTGAATAAGGGAAAGAAAATTGAATAAGGAAAAAGTTGAATAAGGAAAAGAAAATTGAATAAGGAAAAGAAAGTTGAATAAGGAAAATTGAATAAGGAAAAGAAAATTGAATAAGTAAAAGAAAGTTGAAGAAATGGAAAGAATGTTGCTGCTGTTTTATATTGTAGCCGTGAAGAGGAACATCAAATTCAGTTCAGATATTCAGTGAAATAAAACATCAAATTCAGTTCAGATATTCAGTGAAATAAAACATCAAATTCAGTTCAGATATTCAGTGGAAGAAACATCAAATTCAGTTCAGATATTCAGTGGAAGAAACATCAAATTCAGTTCAGATATTCAGTGGAAGAAACATCAAATTCAGTCAGATATTCAGTGAAAGAAACATCAAATTCAGTTCAGATATTCAGTGGAAGAAACATCAAATTCAGTTCAGATATTCAGTGGAATAAAACATCAAATTCAGTTCAGATATTCAGTGAAATAAAACATTAAATTCAGTTCAGATATTCAGTGGAAGAAACATCAAATTCAGTTCAGATATTCAGTGAAATAAAACATCAAATTCAGTTCAGATATTCAGTGGAAGAAACATCAAATTCAGTTCAGATATTCAGTGAAATAAAACATTAAATTCAGTTCAGATATTCAGTGAAAGAAACATCAAATTCAGTTCAGATATTCAGTGAAATAAAACATTAAATTCAGTTCAGATATTCAGTGAAAGAAACATCAAATTCAGTTCAGATATTCAGTGAAAGAAACATCAAATTCAGTTCAGATATTCAGTGAAAGAAACATCAAATTCAGTTCAGATATTCAGTGAAATAAAACATTAAATTCAGTTCAGATATTCAGTGAAAGAAACATCAAATTCAGTTCAGATATTCAGTGAAATAAAACATTAAATTCAGTTCAGATATTCAGTGAAAGAAACATCAAATTCAGTTCAGATATTCAGTGAAATAAAACATTAAATTCAGTTCAGATATTCAGTGGAAGAAACATCAAATTCAGTTCAGATATTCAGTGAAATAAAACATTAAATTCAGTTCAGATATTCAGTGAAAGAAACATCAAATTCAGTTCAGATATTCAGTGGAAGAAACATCAAATTCAGTTCAGATATTCAGTGAAATAAAACATTAAATTCAGTTCAGATATTCAGTGGAAGAAACATCAAATTCAGTTCAGATATTCAGTGGAATAAAACATCAAATTCAGTTCAGATATTCAGTGAAATAAAACATCAAATTCAGTTCAGATATTCAGTGAAATAAAACATTAAATTCAGTTCAGATATTCAGTGAAAGAAACATCAAATTCAGTTCAGATATTCAGTGGAAGAAACATCAAATTCAGTTCAGATATTCAGTGAAATAAAACATCAAATTCAGTTCAGATATTCAGTGAAAGAAACATCAAATTCAGTTCAGATATTCAGTGGAAGAAACATCAAATTCAGTTCAGATATTCAGTGGAATAAAACATCAAATTCAGTTCAGATATTCAGTGGAATAAAACATCAAATTCAGTTCAGATATTCAGTGAAAGAAACATCAAATTCAGTTCAGATATTCAGTGGAAGAAACATCAAATTCAGTTCAGATATTCAGTGGAAGAAACATCAAATTCAGTTCAGATATTCAGTGGAAGAAACATCAAATTCAGTTCAGATATTCAGTGGAAGAAACACCAAATTCAGTTCAGATATTCAGTGAAAGAAACATCAAATTCAGTTCAGATATTCAGTGGAAGAAACATCAAATTCAGTTCAGATATTCAGTGAAAGAAACATCAAATTCAGTTCAGATATTCAGTGGAAGAAACATTAAATTCAGTTCAGATATTCAGTGGAAGAAACATCAAATTCAGTTCAGATATTCAGTGAAATAAAACATCAAATTCAGTTCAGATATTCAGTGGAAGAAACATCAAATTCAGTTCAGATATTCAGTGAAATAAAACATTAAATTCAGTTCAGATATTCAGTGAAAGAAACATCAAATTCAGTTCAGATATTCAGTGAAATAAAACATTAAATTCAGTTCAGATATTCAGTGAAAGAAACATCAAATTCAGTTCAGATATTCAGTGAAAGAAACATCAAATTCAGTTCAGATATTCAGTGAAAGAAACATCAAATTCAGTTCAGATATTCAGTGAAATAAAACATTAAATTCAGTTCAGATATTCAGTGAAAGAAACATCAAATTCAGTTCAGATATTCAGTGAAATAAAACATTAAATTCAGTTCAGATATTCAGTGAAAGAAACATCAAATTCAGTTCAGATATTCAGTGAAATAAAACATTAAATTCAGTTCAGATATTCAGTGGAAGAAACATCAAATTCAGTTCAGATATTCAGTGAAATAAAACATTAAATTCAGTTCAGATATTCAGTGAAAGAAACATCAAATTCAGTTCAGATATTCAGTGGAAGAAACATCAAATTCAGTTCAGATATTCAGTGAAATAAACATTAAATTCAGTTCAGATATTCAGTGGAAGAAACATCAAATTCAGTTCAGATATTCAGTGGAATAAAACATCAAATTCAGTTCAGATATTCAGTGAAATAAAACATCAAATTCAGTTCAGATATTCAGTGAAATAAAACATTAAATTCAGTTCAGATATTCAGTGAAAGAAACATCAAATTCAGTTCAGATATTCAGTGGAAGAAACATCAAATTCAGTTCAGATATTCAGTGAAATAAAACATCAAATTCAGTTCAGATATTCAGTGAAAGAAACATCAAATTCAGTTCAGATATTCAGTGGAAGAAACATCAAATTCAGTTCAGATATTCAGTGGAATAAAACATCAAATTCAGTTCAGATATTCAGTGAATAAAACATCAAATTCAGTTCAGATATTCAGTGAAAGAAACATCAAATTCAGTTCAGATATTCAGTGGAAGAAACATCAAATTCAGTTCAGATATTCAGTGGAAGAAACATCAAATTCAGTTCAGATATTCAGTGGAAGAAACATCAAATTCAGTTCAGATATTCAGTGGAAGAAACACCAAATTCAGTTCAGATATTCAGTGAAAGAAACATCAAATTCAGTTCAGATATTCAGTGGAAGAAACATCAAATTCAGTTCAGATATTCAGTGAAAGAAACATCAAATTCAGTTCAGATATTCAGTGGAAGAAACATTAAATTCAGTTCAGATATTCAGTGGAAGAAACATCAAATTCAGTTCAGATATTCAGTGAAAGAAACATCAAATTCAGTTCAGATATTCAGTGAAATAAAACATTAAATTCAGTTCAGATATTCAGTGGAAGAAACATCAAATTCAGTTCAGATATTCAGTGGAAGAAACATCAAATTCAGTTCAGATATTCAGTGAAATAAAACATTAAATTCAGTTCAGATATTCAGTGGAAGAAACATCAAATTCAGTTCAGATATTCAGTGGAAGAAACATCAAATTCAGTTCAGATATTCAGTGAAATAAAACATCAAATTCAGTTCAGATATTCAGTGGAAGAAACATCAAATTCAGTTCAGATATTCAGTGGAAGAAACATCAAATTCAGTTCAGATATTCAGTGGAAGAAACATCAAATTCAGTTCAGATATTCAGTGGAAGAAACATTAAATTCAGTTCAGATATTCAGTGGAAGAAACATTAAATTCAGTTCAGATATTCAGTGGAAGAAACATCAAATTCAGTTCAGATATTCAGTGGAAGAAACATCAAATTCTGTTCAGATATTCAGTGGAAGAAACATCAAATTCAGTTCAGATATTCAGTGGAAGAAACATCAAATTCAGTTCAGATATTCAGTGGAAGAAACATTAAATTCAGTTCAGATATTCAGTGAAATAAAACATCAAATTCAGTTCAGATATTCAGTGGAAGAAACATTAAATTCAGTTCAGATATTCAGTGGAAGAAACATTAAATTCAGTTCAGATATTCAGTGGAAGAAGATATATCAGTACGATGGTGTGGTTGTTTTGTGTTCTGGCGAAGAAAACGTAAAATTCCCTTCATGTTATTAAGTGGAAGAAAGTATATTACCAAGGTGTGGCTGTTCTGTGTTGATGTAGTGAAAATCGTGGTTTGACTGAAAATCCACGGAAAATTTGACCCATGTAAACAGCCCCTTTAGGAAACCAAGCTATACATTAAAGACCGACAGAAATGAATAAGTAATAGAAAAATAAAGGAAAATAGATAAATAAGATAATAGATAAGAGATTGAGGTATGAGGTATGCACTAAGGACTGACCGAACTGAATAAAATGCAGAAAAACAATACATAAATAAAACCAGCGGAAAAGGAGTTAGCCACGGAGCAATTGAGGAAAACAAAATCACGTTAGCAAACCAAATCAAGGAAAATAAAAGTTAAAATTCGTAAGGCTTTTTTTTTACGGTAAAGGAAACAAAAAAAAAAAAAAGGGAAAAAAGGAGAAAAAATGAGTATTGAAGACGAAGAAGAAAAACAGGAAACCATTATCAAGGCAAACCAAAAGCATATGTCTCGTGTGTTGCGTCGAGTGTCCAGTGTTCCGAGTGTTCCAAAAGGTGTCGCCGGGAGTGTTGCCTCGCTCTCGCAACTTCACAGGACCAACTCAAGCTCATGTTGTCCTGTGTTGTATCGAAACATCATACCAGTGTTGCGTGTGGAGGGGTGTGTTCCGGCGAGCTTGTGTTGCGTGTGAAGAGATGTGTTCTGGCGAGCTTGTGTTGCGTGTGTGGAGGGGTGTGTTCCGGCGAGCTTGTGTTGCGTGTGGAGGGGTGTGTTCCTGTTAGCTTGTGTTGCGTGTGAAGGGGTGTGTTCCAGCGAGCTTGTGTTGCGTGTGGAGTGTTGAAACTGGTCCTGGAAACGGTGCAATGCCTGGAGGAAACTAATTAAGGAACTGTGATTGTGTTGCATATGGCGGAAGTTAAGAGGAGGAGGAGGAGGAAGAGGAGGAGGAGGAGGAGGAGGAAGAGGAGGAGGAGGAGGAATAGAGGAGGAAAAGGTTGTAAGAATATATGACTGTGCAGCATCTGGTAAAAGTTTAGAGAGGAGGAGGAGGAAGAGACGAGGAGGAGGAGGAGGAAGAGGAGGAGGAGGAGGAGGAGATTATAGGAAACTTCAGGGTAAACTCACACTGTAATTACACAACATCTGGCAAATATTCAACAACAAGGAGGAAGAGGAAGAGGAGGAGGAGGAGGAGGAGGAGGAGGAGGAGGAGGAGGGGGGGGTCGTGTTGTGTGTGGGGGTGGCCTACACAAACACCCTTACCCCCCCTACCCTACCCCCCCCCCAAAAAAAAAAAGTATTGACATGTAGAGCTTGTGATTGTATGTGTGTGTGTGTGTGTGTGTGTGTGTGTGTGTGTGTGATGGATGGAGAGGAGGTGGCGGAGAGCCAGCCCCCCCCCGAACATAAACCAGGGAGGGAGGGGGGGAGGGAGGAGGCGGCTATACGTACACACACACACACACACACACACACACACACACACACAGCAGGAAAATATGTCTGTTAGAAAATGGAAGAAAAGTCAGATATTCATGATTTTTCAACACACTGGAAGACAATAAGAATTACTAATGACATGACTGACTGGTCTCTCATATATGATTTTACGTGTCATTTATAATCACTAACACCTGTTCCTCTATGTGTTTCTTTAATGTGGAAAACCTGTAACACACACACACACACACACACACACACACACACACACACAACAATAAAACTGGCTGGTTCTCTGTTTATCTACTCCTTCATTACCCTTTTTCTCTGTTCACACACACACACACACACACACACACACACACACACACACACACACACACACACAGGTACACACATCAATGACTGGTTCCTAGAAAAAAAAATTATATAAACTTTCTGTATGTCATGATTAACACTTATTCCATGTTATTACTTTTTTATGTTAATGATGGAAGCTTCAGTCACTTCTTAATATTAGCCCCACTCAGCCACTCAGTCAATAATAATGTTAATAATCGCTAAATTTATCCCTCTTATGTTCCCTCTTCCTTCCCCTTAATCAGTTAACAATAATACTTATGAAAATAATACCTTAGTACCCCTTTTAATACCTCCGTTTTCCCCCTTAAAGATATCCTAGTTTCCCTTGTAATACGTTAGTTTCCCCATTTTAAATATCTTAGTCCCCCTTATAATACCAGTTTTCTCCTTTTAAATATCTCAGTCTCCCTAATAATACCTGTTTTCTCCTTCAAAATATCTCGGTTCCCCAAATAATATCTTAATTTTTCCCCTTATTATATCTCAATCCCTCTTATAAGGCTTTAATTCCCCTTTGAGTACCTTAGTTTTTCCCTTTTAATATATTCCAGTCCCCCTTGTAATACCTCAGTTTTTCCCCATTAAAATACCACGGTCCCCCCTTGAAATACCTCAGTCCCCCTTTTAGTACCTTTAGTTTGCCCCTTAGGATCTCTCAAGTCCCCCCTAAAATACCTCAATTCCTCGTATAATATTTTAGTTGTCCCTTTTAAATATCTCCGTCTCCCTTAAAGTCCCCCAGGTCTCCCCTTTAAAATACTTCAGTGCCCCTTAAAATCCCTCAGTTCTCCCCTCTAAAATACTTCAGTGCCCCTTAAAATCCCTCAGTTCTCCCCTCTAAAATACTTCAGTGCCCCTTAAAATCCCTTAGTTCTCCCCTCTAAAATACTTCAGTGCCCCTTAAAATCCCTCTGTTCTCCCCTTTAAAATACTTCAGTGCCCCTTAAAATCCCTCAGTTCTCCCCTCTAAAATATTTCAGTGCCCCTTAAAATCCCTCAGTTCTCCCCTCTAAAATACTTCAGTGGCCCTTAAAATCCCTCAGTTCTACCCTCTAAAATACTTCAGTGGCCCTTAAAATCCCTCAGTTCTCCCCTCTAAAATACTTCAGTGCCCCTTAAAATCCCTCAGTTCTCCCCTCTAAAATACTTCAGTGCCCCTTACAATGCCTCAATTCCCCCCCACCCCCTCAGCAGAGCCTCGTCGAGTCACCTTCTACCATTACCCGTGTTTGTATCCTTAGTGTTGTTGCTTCTATTAACTCGCTTCCTGGCTTTTGCTTTTCGCTTCTCGGTGTCAGTAACCAACCCACAGCTAGGACGCAGGCCGGAGGGGGTCTGGGGGGCAGGGAGGGGGAGGAGGGGTTTTCTCTCCCTCTCTCCTTCCCTCCCTTTCTCCATTCTTCCTCTGGTCATCATGGGAAGGAAGGGAAGGAGGAGATTGAGGTGGTGTGTGTATATTTGTGTGTATATCCTTGTGTGTGTGAGTGTGTGTGTGTGTGTGTGTGTGTGTGTGTGTGTGTGTGTGTGTGTGTGTGTAAGCTTCATAACCACAGCATATTGAGAAAAAAAATAATCTGAAACTAGGATCAACTAAATAACAGAGAGAGAGAGAAAGCGTATATAATAGAATGAAGGAGATTGAAAAGAAGCAGAAGGCTCTTGTAGAATTATATAGAGAGATTTAGGAGTATGTAAAGAATTATATATAAGATTAAATAACAAAAATAGAAGTGTTTAGAAGATTTATAGAGAAAGATAAGGTTAAAAAGTGTAAAGACATATATATATAAGGAATGTCAGTTAGTAAGATTGAAGAATGAGAGAGAGAGAGAGAGAGAGAGAGAGAGTGTGTGTGTGTGTGTGTGTGTTTCAAAATCAGTCAGTCAACCTTGATAAATTTTTTGTTGGGTGACTAAAAAGAAATATGGAGATGAAAAAACTATCTATTGAAATTATGAAAAAAATATATTAGTGATGATGTAAAAGAATGGAAAAAAAAAGAAAAAAGCAATCAGATGTATGTATATTTTTTTCTTTTCATTCACAAAAACAAAAACAAAAAGTAAAAAAAAAAATAGAGAAAGAAGAAATAGAATCACAGCAAATTTTTAAGTCAATTCACAATTTTTTTTATATATACGTAGAAATACAATTTTTTTTATACAAATTTCCCCTTAAAACCTCAACACCCGTTTTCTATGCATCTAATTTGTGTCTCATTCATGCCATTGATGATGTAAAAAAAATATTCAAAAATTGGCGCTGGTGGTGGTGGTGGTGGTGATGGTGGTCCGCTAGGTGGCAGGTCGAACAGTGGTGGTGGTGGTGGTGGTGGTGATAGGTGCTGCTCTGGTGCTGTCGCTGTGGTGGTGGTGGTGATGATTGGCTTGGTGCTGGTGGTGGTGGTGATGATGGTGGTTGACAGTGGTGAGGCTGTGGTGTTGGTGGTTGTGGTTATACTCTCTTGGTTAGCTGTGGTGGTGGTGGTGGTGAGCTAAGTGGTGTCGATTGTGGTGTCGTATCTCAGTCCCTCCAGGTGTTGTATTCCCCTAATTAAGACAGGTAGGAGGTAGTTTGGACAGGTAAAAACATGGCTGTCATTTTTTTTTTTTTTTTTTTTGTGAGGTCGAGAAAGAAATCAGCCACTCAGTCAAATCTCAGGTCTGCCAGGTATTGGTGTCTCCCTAATTAGACAGGTGAACAGGTAGATTTTTGACAGGTATAAGTAGAATTTGGACCAGTATAATTAGGCAGGTATGAAGTAGATTTTCAACAGGTATAATTTGGCAGGTATAAAGTAGAATTTGGACAGGTAGAATTAGACAGGAATAAAGTAGATTTTGGACAGGTATAAAGTAGAATTTGGACCGGTATAATTAGGCAGGTTTGAAGTAGATTTTCGACAGGTATAATTTGAAAGGTATAAAGTAGAATTTGGACAGGTAAAATTAGACAGGAATAAAGTAGATTTTGGACAGGTATGAAGTAGAATCTGGACAGGTATAAAGCAGAATTTGGACAGGTATAATTGAACAGGTATAAAGTAGAATTTGGACAGGTAGAATTTGACAGGTATAAAGTAGAATTTGGACAGGTATAATTGGACAGGTATAAAGTAGAATTTGGACAGGTAGATTTAGACAGGTGAACAGGTAGATTTTTGACAGGTATAAAGTGGAATTTGGACAGGTATAATTTGACAGGTATAAAGTAGAATTTGGACAGGTATAAAGTGGAATTTGGACAGGTATAATTTGACAGGTGTAAAGTAGAATTTGGACAGGTATAAAGTGGAATTTGGACAGGTATAATTTGACAGGTGTAAAGTAGAATTTGGACAGGTATAAAGTAGAATTTGGACAGGCATAATTTGACAGGTATAAAGTAGAATCTGGACAGGTAGAATTTGATAGGTATAAAGCAGAATTTGGACAGGTATAAACAGACAGGTACAAGATATAATTTGGACAGGTATAAACAGACAGGTACAAGATATAATTTGGACAGGTATAATCAGACAGGTATAAGGTAGAATTTGGACAGGTATAAACAGACAGGTACAAGATATAATTTGGACAGGTATAAACAGACAGGTACAAGATATAATTTGGACAGGTATAAACAGACAGGTACAAGATATAATTTGGACAGGTATAAACAGACAGGTATAAGGTATAATTTGGACAGGTATAAACAGACAGGTACAAGATATAATTTGGACAGGTATAAACAGACAGGTATAAGGTAGAATTTGGACAGGTATAAACAGACAGGTATAAGATACAATTTGGACAGGTGTAAACAGACGGGTACAATATATAATTTGGACAGGTATAAACAGACAGGTATAAGATATAATTTGGACAGGTGTAAACAGACGGGTACAATATATAATTTGGACAGGTATAAACAGACAGGTATAAGATATAATTTGGACAGGTGTAAACAGACGGGTACAATATATAATTTGGACAGGTATAAACAGACAGGTATAAGACAGAATTTGGACAGGTATAAGGTAGAATTTGGACAGGTAAAATCACTCATTATTATTATTATTATCGTTACTATTATTTTTTATTATTTGCGGGTAGGTTGAAGGAAAGGTCAGACAGGTAACTCCAATCTCAGGTGTTCCAGGTGTGATTCTTTCCCTAATTAAAAAAAAATAGGTCTATAGAAGGGAGGAAAATGGAGATAGGCTCAGATTTAATTGTTTTTCATCGTTATTTCTTTTGATATTTTCTGTTTCACCTTTTTTTTTCTTTCATTTAGTCTTCCCCTTTATTATATTACACACACACACACACACACACACACACACACACACACACACACACACACACACACACACACACACACACTTTTTTCCCTATTATTATTTGTATAGTTTTTTTTTTTTTTTTTTTTATTCCTCATCTTTTTTTTCTCCTTTTCTTTATCCTTCATCTTCCTTTTCTTTTCTTTTTCTTATTGTAATTTATCTCTTTTTCTCCTTTTTCTTTTTTAGTCTTCTTCTTCTTCTTCTGTTTTCCTTTCTTTTTATCTTCTTTTTTAATCATTAGAACTACATTTTTCATTCATTTCTTTTCCTCCTTTATTCACTTTCCTTCATTCCTTCTCATTGTTTCTTCTCCTTCTCTTCTTCTTTTCATTTTTTTTTTTCGTTTCTTGTTTTTCCTTATTTCTATTTCCTTTTCCTACACTTTTCCTAACATTCAGAAAGTAGAGATGGTAGTAGTAGTAGTAGTAGTAGTAGTTGTAGTAGTAGTTGTAGTAGTAGTAGTAGTAGTGGTATGTGGTTTGCGCGCGCACACACACACCCTCTCTCTCACACACACACACACACACACACACACACACACACACCATCACCTTTCCGATGATAATAATAATAACAGATTCACCACCACCACCACCACCATCACCACCACCACCACCACCACCACACCACCAGAACAGACAGACAGATATAGGTAGGGAAAGAATAGGTAAGAAAATAATAGCTGCAATTGATAGGTAAGAATATGGGTAGGAAGGAGGGGAAGAAATATAAGATAAGCTAAATAGGGAAGGAAATAGGTTAATAGGTCAATAGTGTAACATTAAGGTAGGTCGGTAAAGAGGACGAAATATAAGGACAGCTGATAAGATGAAATAGTTAAAAATAGGTAAAAATATATAGGAAATGGGTAAAATGGGTAAATAGGTAGACTCAAATACAGCTAGCCCAGTCCACAATATGGCTAAGTGACCCCCTATATTCTTTATCCTATACTAAGCCAATATACTTTACTTGGAGGGACTGAGAGAGAGGGAGAGAGGGAGAGGAAGGGGGGAGGGTGCGTGGAGGCTTGCTCTGGTGAGGAGGCTGGAGGGCATTGCTTTGACTGTGGTGGTAGCGAAATGGGTGGTGATGGGAGGGGTTAGGAGATGGTGGTGGTGGTGGTGGTGAAGGGGAAGGCAGGTATGGTGATGTAGGTGATGCTCTTTTGTTTTTATTCTTCGTCTCTGCTTCCTTGGTGGTCATGGTGGTCGGCCCCTTTCCGTTATGGCGCGGGCAGGTTTTTATAGTGGTGCCATCTTGCTTGGCTCATGTTGGCCCCTGGAGTCTGGGTTGATAGGCGGTCTTCGGGGTAGCATGTGGGTAGTCATGGGTCACTCGACGGGGGCCGAACACTGACAGCTTGTGGCGGCGGGCGGAACGCGAACCACTCAGCTACCGCCTCCCTCTAACGGTGGTGATGAGCGGGGCTTTGCTATTAGTAAGGTCTGTGGAGATGAAGGGATGGTGATGAGGCAGGCTTTGGTGGTTTTGGGGCAGGCTTTGGTGCTGGCGCTGGTGGTGGTGGTGATGGTGGTAGGCTCTGAGGTGCTGGGACAGGTGATGGGGCAGGCTTTGGTGCTGGCGCTGGTGGTGGTGGTGATGGAGGTGGTGGTCATTTTCCCCCGTATATGCAATGGTGTTGAAGGGGCGGTGGTGTTGGGGCAGGCTTTGGTGTTGGTGGTGGTAGGCCCTGTGTGTTGCAGGTGAAGGGATGGTGGTGTTGGGGCAGGCTTTGGTGGTAATGGGACAGGCTTTGGTGGTGGTGGTGGTAGGCTCTGAGGTGCTGGGCAGTTGGTAATACCTGTGTGTGTGTTGCAGGTGAAGGGGTGGTGTGTCTCGGGGCGGGGTCGGTGATAGCGTCCCGGGAGGTCCCTCAGTGTTGCCCATACTGCTCCAAGCTCATCAGTAACTTTTATAACCTCAAGAAACACATCGCCACCATGCACCAGTCGCCGGCATTCTACCACGCCTGCGCCCATTGTAGTGCGGCCTTCAGAACTGCCGAGTACCTGCGCAAACACCTTGTCAACGTACACAAGTACCCCGTCAAGAAGAAGTGAACCTCTCTTGCATTACGCTGATCTCATAACATGATATTTTGGTTGACTCTCTCTCCCTCTCCCTCTCCCCTCCCTCTCCCCACCTCCTCTCCCTACCACTTTCATTCTCCCCCCCCCCACTATCCTTCTCCCTCTCCCGCTCCCCCCCCCACCCCACTCTCCCTCTCCCTCTCCCTACCTCTCCCTCTCCCTACCCCTCTCCCTCCCCCACTCTCCCTCTCCTTCTCCCACCCCCACTATCCCTCTCCCTCTCCTCCCCCCCCACTCTCCCTCTCCCCCCACTCTCCCTCTCCTTCTCTCCCCCCACTGTCCCTCTCCCCCACTCTCCTCCCTCCCCCCCTCTCCCTCTCCCTACCCCTCTCCTTCTCCCCCCCCCACTATCCCTCTCCCATGCCCTCTCCCTCTCCTCTCCTTCTCCCCCCCACTGTCCCTCTCCCCACCTCCCTCTCCTTCTCCCCCTCTCCCCCTTCCCCCTCCCTCCCTCCCACCATCCCTCTCCACCCCCTCTCCCTCTCCTTCTCCCCCCTCCACCCTCCCTCTCCCTCTCCCCTCCCCTCTCCCTCTCCCTAGTTCATGTCACAAATGTATCCTAAGCGAGATGACGATGATGATGATTGCTATTATTACTATAATTAAGAGTAGGCATCTAACTATATATCTATATACACATATGAATACATTATAGACTGTATCTGAGTACCTATAGCTCCTATATATTGATTTTTATATATCTAAGTCTAGGTGACATTCCAATGACCTGGAAACTTATTGAGAATTACTATTAGGCTGTGCTGTGTTTAGTCACCCGGAGGGGCCCGCCGCGCACCCCGCCCCCCTCCCTCCCTAGTGAGTGTTGTGTGTGTGCGTGTGTGTGCTCCCCGCCCCGCCCCACAGCCCAAGCCACCCCGCGTGTGATAACCCCCCGCCCCGCCCCGCGCCGCCCCAGCCCCTGCCGCGCCCCGTAGTCTGTGATAGCCGGGGGGGGCGGCGAGGGTGCCGCACGCCCACACCCGACTCCCGGGGTGGCCCTCAGCCCCCGTTCCCCGTGGCCCAGCCCTGCCACCTTGTCCTCCTCCCCCCCTGTCCTGCCCTCCCCTTCCCACCCCCTGGCCTCCCCCTGTCCTCCCCTGCCCTTCGTCTGTCCTCTCCTGCCCTTCCTCTGTCCTCCCCTGCCCTCCCTCTGTCCTCCTATCCTGCCCTCCTATCCTGCCCTCCCCCTGTCCTCCCCTGCCCTTCCTCTGTCCTCTCCTGCCCTTCCTCTGTCCTCTCCTGTCCTTCCTCTGTCCTCCCCTGCCCTTCCTCTGTCCTCCCCTGCTCTCCCTCTGTCCTCCGATCCTGCCCTCCTATCCTGCCCTCCCCTGCCCTCCCCCTGTCCTCCCCTGCCCTTCCTCTGTCCTCTCCTGCCCTTCCTCTGTCCTCTCCTGCCCTTCCTCTGTCCTCCCCTGCCCTTCCTCTGGCCTCCCCTCCCCTTCCGCTGTCCTCCTATCCTGCCCTATCCTCTGCCCTCCTATCCTGCCCTCCCTCCCCTTCCTCCCCTGTCCTCCCCTGCCCTTCCTCTGTCCTCTCCTGCCCTTCCTCTGTCCTCCTCTCCTATCCTCCTATCCTGCCCTCCCCTGCCCTCCCCTGGCCTTCCGCCCCCTTGTTCGGCCACCCTCCCGGCCTCCACCCCGTCGGTGCCCCCCCCCCCCCCGGCCTTGCTGTCCTCGGCCTGCCCGGCGCGTCGTGTGGGGGCCGGCGTGGTGCGCGGCGCGGCGCCCCGCACCTTGTGATGCTGTGCTGTGTTGATGTAGATGCCAAATGTTGAGTCTGCCGTGGCGGACACCTCCGGGCGGCGGCGGCGCCGGGCGGGCGGCAGGTGGAAAGTGATAGAGGCGCCGCGCGGCGACGTATTCTCAATATTCTGTGATACTAGTTGAGTTGACGCCCCGCGGCCTGAGGCGCGGGCTGCGGGGCGCGGGGCGGCGCGGCGCGGGGCCCGCGCCCCCGGCGGCCCTGTGCCAAGAAGTGTTGGTCGCTCGGCGCGCCCCGGGCCCCGCCCCGCCCCGCCCCGCCGCAGTTCTGTGATGTGTTGTGCCGTGCATGCACTGGACCATTGGTGGGCTCTAGGTGATACACTGTAGCTTTAAATCTAAGAATTATTAGTACGCGTTAACGATTAACCTGGCGAGGCCGGCGGAGGCGCTGCCCTGCCCCGCCGGAACCCGCCGCCCCCGGCCCGCGGGCCCGCCGCCGCCCGTAGCTCCACCCCCGCGGGGCGCCCGCCGCCGCCGTGGCCGCGGGCGCCCGGCCAGGCTAGAGTAGGCGCGCCACGGCCCCGCTTGTAGGCTTGCCACGCTTGTTGTTGTCCCGGTAATCCGGCGTCGTGTCGGCGGCGAGCGGCGCCACAGTTTGCTGCTGTTCATAGCGATAAAGACTCCTGCTAGCGTTACGACACACGCCCCGACGCGCCGTGCTCGGGGCGGCCATGAAAGACAACCAACACCAGCTCCGCCGAGCTGAACACTTCGTCACCCGCCTCGCCCCGCCCCGCGGCGCGGGCCCCTCCACCTCGGGGCGCGCCGCCTGGGGCACACAAGGCCCTTGGCGGACGCCCAGCCAGGCACCGCCCGGCGTGGCAGGCGGGGCCGCAGCGCCACGGGGCCGCGGGGCCGCCCCAGGCACCCCAACAGTTCCTGAGTGTGACCGACACTGTAGCTGCCTTCGCCAGTGCTGTAGAAACACCGGTAGACTTACGCTAACGATGCCTCCTCAAGCCTTGACAGCCTCCCAACAGTGTGCGGCGTCGACTCCCCCAGCCCTCCCCTATAAGACCAGGCAGCGTGACCCCCCCCCCCCGGCACCCCCAGGCCCCCACGGCCCTCACTGCCGCCCGTGTGTGTGTGTGTGTGTGTGTGCCCGACCATCAGTGCGGCACACAGTCAGGGCGCAGCGTCGGTGCCCCGTGTTCTTGTTTTCAAGGACCACCACCACCATTACTGACACCACCACCACCACCACCGCCACTCACCACACCCCGTGTCGCCGTGGGGGGAGCGACGCCCCCGTCAATTCATTCGCCAGACTTTCAGTCGTTTGTTGCTGTTTACGAAAAGTGTCACCAAAACCCTCTTCCAAGGATACTTCCTGGCAGCCACGGCAGCCCCGCCCCGCCCCGCCCCGCACCAGCCCTGTATCGGGGCGGGGCGGGGCGGGGCGGGGTGGGCCTGGCTGCCCGTCGCGCGACAATCAGCGGCGGCGCGGGAGGGCCGGCCCGACACGCGGCGGTGCCCCGCGCTGCCCGCGCCCCGGCGGCGGCGGCGGCGGCACGTCTCTGCCGCCGCCGCCGCCGCCAGGGCGCGTGGACCCTAGCGAGTAGCGTGTGTGCGTACGTGCGTGTAGTGTAAGGCGGCGGTGAATGTGATACTCTAGCGTGTGTAGTGATCTGAGATTGTGATACTTTTCTTAAGGAGCCAATGGTTGGTAACTCGTCAAGACAACTTTTGTACTGTTGACACATTAAAAGGCTAAGGAACACACCACGGGTTTTACTGTGTGTGTGTGTGTGTGTGTGTGTGTGTGTGTGTGTGTGTGTGTGTCTGTGTCCTGCCCCCCAGCAGGCACTCAGCCAAACACAGGCCTGGCAGGGACAGGATGGAGTGCTGCTGCTGCTACCGCTGTTATTGTTGTTGCTGTTAGTTATTATATTATTATTATTATTATTATTATTATTATTATTATTATTATTATTATTATTATTATTATTATTATTATTACTATTATTATTATTATTATTATTATTATTATTATTATTATTATTATTATCATTATCATTATCATTATTATTATTATTATTATTATTATTATTATTATTATTATTATTATTATTATTATTATTATTATTATTATTATTATTATTATTATTATTATTATTAGTCTACTATTATTATTATTATTATTATTATTATTATTATTATTATTATTATTATTACTGCTAATATTGTTGTCGTAGTTGTTGTTATTGACGTTGCTGTTCTTGGTAAGGATGAGTAAGCAATTTTTTACCTGATAGTCTGAACTTGTTCCTGTGTGTGTGTGTGTGTATGTGTGTGTGTGTGTGTGTGTGTGTGTGTCGCCGTGAGTGACCCGGGTGTTGTGTATGTTACAGATCCTGACGCGGCGGACAAGGCGGAGCGGCACCTCATGTGCGGCGACGACCTGCGGCACGACGCGCGCTACGACGCGCCGCCGCCGCCGGAGCCACGGCCGGAGGTGCGCCACGAGCCGCCGCTGGACCTGCGGGAGGTGCGGCCCCCGCCCTGCACGGAGCAGCAGCAGCAGCAGCAACACCAGCAGCAGCAGCAGCAGCAGCAGCGCCTGGAGCCGCGGCCCGAGGTGGTGCCGGTGGGGCCGGGCCCCGGGGAGCGTGTGGCCGCCTCGCCGCCGCTGCCGCCCAGCTCGCTGCCACACTCGTGCCAGCTGTGCGGGAAGCTCATCTCCTGCCGCCGCAACCTGTGGAAGCACATGGAGCGCGTCCACTTCAACAACCCCGCCGTCCGCTGCTCGCTGTGCGCCAAGATGTTCAAAAACAAGTACGCCCTCAAGGACCACCAGCGCATCTACCACGGCGGCCTCAGCGAGCCGCCGCCGCCGCCTCCGCCCCACTCCTCGCTGCTGTCCCGCATCCTGCAGGACCCGCGCCACGCCCAGGGCCACCCGCCGCAGCCCCACGACCCCCGCCACCCGCCGCCCATGGACCTCCAGCAGCCGCCCCTCATGCCTCGCGAGCCCCTCCTGCGGCGGCCTCTGGAGCCCCACGGCCAGCCGCTGGGCCGCCGCCACCACGAGGACGAGGACGTGGGCGGCGCCGGCACCTACCCGGGCATGGGCATGGGCGCCATGATATCCCAGTCGTTGGCGCCCAGCATGGTGGGCAGCCCCTCCTCGCTGGCGCCGCCCCGCCCGGACTGGCCCACGCAGGACAACCCGCTGGCGCTCGTCAACCGCGCCTTCCTCTCCGAGCTGCACCAGCTGGTCACCAAGGCAGACTAGGCGCCGCGGCGCCCCGCTAGTCCCGCCCCAGCCCCGAAGCAGCAGCAGGCGGGTGCAGGGGCCGTCGGGCCACCATCTCACTCTCGATAGCTTTAACCTCCTTGGGAGTCCCGCTGTTACCAAACGGGAGCCGCGTCCTTCCCGGTGGCCGGCGGACACGGCCGCAGCCGCCGCCGCCGCAGCAGTAGTCGTCGTTGCCAGGATAGTCTCTGGCGTTGTGTGTTCAGCCCGCACCGCCGCAGCAGCTACTACTACTACTACTACCGTACGTACGTACGTAGGCAGCCTAACACTGGACGCACACGCTTCCCTAACTCACTCATCGCCAGCAGGGGAGTGGGGGCATTGTTGACCTGCTTCGGATCTTTCATTCCAGCGTCTTAGCCTGTGATGTGAGCGTGATACGAGACACTTCTCGATTGGGTTATGATAAAATTTTTAATATATTGGATTCATTTATCTCAAGTAAATGCCCAAAATAGCGTTTATTGGCTGTGATAGAAGTAATGTCGAACTCTGTATGGATGCGTTAGAGAAGCCTGTTGAGGATCCTACGAGAAGAAGATTCTGAATCAGTAATCAATGTGTCCTATGACTGCCTGAGCCGCGCGCCGCCCCGCCCACGGCCCCCCGCCGCCCGCCCCGCGGGGCTGCCCCCTCGCCGGCCCCCCCGCCCCCCAGCATGTCCTTGTTGATGGTTCAGCCTTTGTACTCCAGATGTAATAGTTCACAGTATTTGCTCAGACGGTGGTCGAGGCGCCCGCCGCCGCCGCCCGCCGTCCCGCCCCGCGCGGCACGCACCGCCGCGCGTGTTCCTCCGCGCGTCCATACAGGACCCCGCTGGCCGCGGCGGCGGCGGCGGCGGTGGCGACGCTGCTCCGCAAGCAGTAGTCGTCGCCGCCGCCGCCGCCGCCGCCGCCGCCAGCCGTGCCAAGTGCCGCACGACAAGAGCTGTGCCTTGCGCTTCTGTACCGTGAAACATTCGCCCCGCGCCGCGGCCCAGACCCAGCCCCCTCCTCGCGTGGGGGCTGGCTGCGAACGCAGCGCAGCCAGGGGAGGGGCCGGCGAGGAGGGGCAGAGAGCAGCACCGCGGGTCGCCGCAGCCCGGGGCCAGCGGGAGGCAGCCCGTTTATACTCTCACCTTCGTGAAGGCTGTGTCTCCGTTTCTGTGATGTAATGAAGTGTGCTGTTGTAACGGTTATGCAGAGCTCTTTATATTTTTGATACTGTAGAGTATTTTGCGCAAGGTTCCTAGGTATAACTGATAATTTTCGCAAGCTGGGAGCTGAGTGGAACCCGCGCGTGGCCGCCGCGCCGCGCCACGTCGCCGCCGCCGCCGCCGCCGCCGGGCGAGAAAGCCTGGCCCGGCCCGCGCCCCGCCGCCCCGGGCCAGCGGCGGCGGTTCCACTCGGGTCCTCGTGAAGATGCAAGTTGCTACGTCCAGAGCAATATGGTGGAGGAGGCTGAGCAGTTTGTTGGCCGCACTGGTTCAAGAGTTAGTCTAACAACCAAATGCTTTTCATACTTAAAACCGAACACTGACGCCCGAGTGTGTAGCAGCGGCGGGCGGGGCCGCGCGCGCCGCGCCGCGCCGCCGCCCGCCGCGGGAGAGTCACCAGCAGTGATATCCTATATTTTGATATTTATGATGGCCAATTGGTGATATATTCTATTTTACTATTTATGGTTTGTGATATAGTGACTGAGCTTTAATACTGTGTATGTTATACTACTGGCATTGATGGAGGCTCCTCGCGGGACGCTCGCCAGCGGGAGCCGTTGTTGTCCTGTACATACCGTGCGTGTCCGTGTACTGGAGAGTAGGGCCGCGCCGCACGCCGGCCGCGAGGGAGTCTGGACCTGGTCTTTCATACGAGGTGTCTTGTGTGGCACGCCGCCGCCGCCACACCACACACACACACACACACACACACACACACACACACACACACACTCACCGCCTCTACACCACGCCTCCGCCGCCGCCACACTGTACCACACACTGCCGCCATGCCGCACCACACTGCCACGTGTACCACTCCACCACCACCACCACCACCGCCCCGCCGTGACCCAGCGCAGCAGCAGCAGCAGCGGCGGGGGCCCTGCAGCGCGCCGCCGCTCAGGCCCCGGTCTGCTGCTGCTGCTGCTGCTGCGTCTTGTTGACAGTTCTATGACTTTGTGTCCGTTGTTGATGAACACACACACACACACACACACACACACACACACACACGCACGCACGCACACGCGCGGGGCCTCGCCGGCCGCTGGGACTCTTGGTTCAGCAACGCGTCAAGGAAATGTTGAAATATTTTCGGAGTTGAGCTTGTGTCAGCTACTGTTTAGATGTTTACTGTAAAGTATATTTTATAGTTCACTTTGTGACGCGTCCACCGGGCACGTCCACGTGGAGGCCCCGCCCGCCCCGCCCCGCCCCGCCCCGAGGCCAAGGGGCCGGGGTGCCCCGCCCACCCCTCATTTTCCCCCACACCCCGTGTCGAGGGCGTCGGCGCCCCGCCCACCAGCCGGCGGGGCAGCGGGCGGGGCAGACACATGTGTGTGTCGCTCAGTGTCCAGTTCTCCGGCCGTGCTGCCCCGCCGTGCCCCGCCCCGCCCCGCCCCGCCCCGTGCCGCCCCGCCCCACGCCCCATGCCCCGCCACGCCTGCGCCAGTCACCGCGCCGCCGCGGCCCCGCAGGCAGGGGTCGCGGCGCGGAGCACCCACTGCCACGCCCCGGGCCGGCGGTGCGCTGCCCCGCATTGCTTGAGCCACACACGGGGGAGTCCCCGGAGCGCGGCCCAATGGGGTGCGGCGGGTCGGGGCGGGTCGGGGCAGCGGGCCGCCGCCACACGCCTCAATGTGCACTACTGCCAAAGATAGTGAAGCATTGTAGTGATTTGTAATACTCTAATAAGCTTTTTTTTTGTCCACGCGTGGCGGGGCGGGGCGGGGCAGGGCGGGGCGGCCCGGCCCCAGTCCAGAACGAGCAGCCGCCCCAGGCCCGCCCCGCCCCCTGCCCCGCCCCGCCGCCGCGGCACCGTTCAGCTTGACACACACTAGTGGTTCACATGCCAAAGTAGGTAACTAAGCTTTCCCGCCGCGACCTGACCTCGTCACGCCCCGCCGCCGCCGCCGGCAGCAGCAGCACCGCGTGGAGCCGCGGTGCCGGGCACGGCCACGCGCACGTGTGTGCTTCACCGCCACGTCGCGTGGCGCCGCGCCCCGCCTCGCCCCGCCCCGCCCCGTCCCGGCTGTGGCTGCCCCCACCCATGACCGCTCCAGGCACTGGCTGACCGTCTGACCGCCTCACTGTCACACAGACTCTTCCCTCCACGTCCCGCTGACCGAGTGACTGACGCCCTTGGAGGCACGGGCTCTGCCTGACACCCAGCACTGACCACCACCACCACGGCCTGCACCACACCCCCGACCGACTAACTGACTATGCGTCCTCGACACACACACACACACACACACACACACGACAGCAGACCAACAGCCCCACGCAGCGACTTCCCATTCTCTCCTTCGCGCGCCGCGGCGGGGAGGGGCGAGGGAGGGAGGGACAGGCAGAGCAGGAGAAGGGAGAGAGGACGGAAGGGAGGGAGGGAGGGAGGGAGGGAGGCGGCAGGAGGCAGGTAGGCAGTGGGGGAGGGAAATCTAGACCAGTAACGCGCCACCTCGTTGGCTGAGTGTCCGTGTAGGTGTTCCGTCGTGACCGAGCCCAGAGCCGGGGCTCGAGATTTTTGGTGAAATGATCTATTCTGTTAAATATTTGTACATAATCCTATAGCTTTAACGAGGAGGATCGGAGGAGGAGGCGAGGAGGAGGAGGAAGATTATCAGATTTTTAACAAGAGAAAGTAGTTTGTAAGAAGAAGGAAGATTCATTTGGAGAAGATGATGATTCTGAAGGAAGAAGAAGAAAAAGAAGATGCTATATAATTTTAAAGCAAGAAAGAAGAGAAAGAAAGAATAATCGTCGTGTATCTCTCTCTATCTCTATCTCACTACAACTACCACCACTACCACTACTACTACTACTACTACTACTACTACTACTACTACTACTACTACCACTACTTTCCCATCCGTATGTAATAGCTCATCCCACACACACACCGTGCCAGTTCATAAGAAAAAGAAATTGATATTGTATGTATGTATATTTTTCTTTAATCATGTATAAATAGTTTCCCAAAGAGTCCTTACAACACATGAAACCCCAAAAATTCGTCTATAAGTAACACATTATTACTTGGAAGATCTTGGAGGAGGCGCGGGAGAACGTATTGTAAAGTGTTATGTCAAGTAGATTGTAAGTGCCGTGAGGGAAGAGCGGGGCGGGCCGAACCTGACGGATACCGAATGCGCATATGACAGAAGGAAAGAGGAATGTCCCACTAGATGATTCTCTCTCTCTCTCTCTCTCTCTCTCTCTCTCTCTCTCTCTCTCTCTCTCTCTCTCTCTCTCTCTCTGTTTTTCTTGTTTGTTTGTTTGTTTTTGTTTTGGATATGTGTTTGAGAATCTTTTTTTTTTCTTTCTTTTTTCCTTGTCTTTTTTAATGTTTTCCTTGTTTTCCCCATTTTTTCCCTTTTTTCCTCCCCTCTATCCTGTATTTTCCCTTTCTCTCCCTATTTTCTTATTTTCCTTACGTGTTTTGTACTGTTTTCCTTGTTTTCCCCATTTTTTCCCTTTTTTCTTCCCCTCTATCCTGTATTTTCCCTTTTTCCTGTTTGTTTACGTTTTTTTATTGTTTTCCTCATTTTTCCCTTTTTTTCCTTCCCTCTATCTTGTATTTTTCCTTTCTCTTCCTTCCCTTTTTCCTATTTTCCTCATGTCTTTTTTAATGTTTTCCTTGTTTTCCTTATTTTTCCTCTCCTTTTCCTCCCCTCTATCCTCTATTTTCCCTTTCTCTTCCTTCCCTTTTTCCTTGATTCCTTGTTTTCCCTCTTGTTTTCCTTCCCTTTATCCTGTATTTCTTCTTTCTCCTGCTTCCCTCTTTCCTGTTCTTACGTTTTTTATACTGTTTTCCTTGTTTTCCTCTTTTTCCTCCCCTCTTCCTTCCCTATTTCTTATCTTCCTTACGTTTTTTCACTGTTTTCCTTGTTTTCCTCCCTTGTTTTCCTCCCCTCTATCCTGTATATCCCCTTCCTCCTCCTTCCCTTTTTCTTCCTTACGCTTTTTCACTGTTTTCCTTGTCTTCCTCCCTTCTTTTCCTCCACTCTCTCCTCTATTTCCCCTTTCTCCTTCTTTCCTTTTTCCTGTTTTCCTCACGTTTTTCCCTCCCTGCTAAGTTAACGTGACCCCGCAGCGCGCGTTCCCCGGCTCGGCCCGCCCCGCCACGCCCCCTTCGTGTCTTCGTACCAGTGAGCGGAGTGGCGCCGGGCGTTTGTTTACATTAATTCTCTCTCTTTAACGGGGGGACAAAATCATGAATAGGCTGTGCTGAAGGAAATGGATGGCGTGCTATTGGACTGTGATAGGAGCAATTATTTCTTAGCGTGTAGTGTGTAATAATAAATAATAATAATAATGATAACAATAATAATAATAATAATAATAATAATAACCGTAATAGTAATAATAATGTTAATGATAATACTATGTTAATTCGGTGTCATATTGGAATTGTGATAATCTACATAACACTACTACTTCTACTTCTACTACTACTTCTACTACTACTACTACTACTACTACTTCTTCTGCTATCGTCAAAAATATTCGTGTTATTTCGTTGTTTGACTCCCGACTGATGTGTGATGACTTGTGATGATGGTGATGATGATGATGATGATGATGAAGCTGTCTTAATTTATATATTGATGTGTTCTTAGATGTTAAAAAAAGCCCCGTAATGTATAGTGTCATAGGTGGCCTGATTTTAATACGTTCGAAGAAGGATTTTGTATGTGTGTTTCCCCCCCGTCCCTTCCCTTCCCGTCCCTTCCCTTCCCGTCCCTTCCCTTTACCTTCATTCCTATCCCCTCCCCTTCCCTTCCCTTCCCTTCACGTCCCTTCCCTTTACCTTCATTCCTCTCCCCTTCCCTTACCTTAGCTTACCTTACCTTTCCCTTCATTCCCCTTCCCTTCCCTTCCCTTCCCTCCTCCCTCATTCCCATCCCCTTCCCTTCCCTTCCTTCCTTACCTTCCTTCATTCCTTCCTTCCCTTCCTTACCTTGCTTACCTTACCTTCCTTCATTTCCTTTCCTTCCTCCCTCATTCCCATCCCCTTCCTTCCCTTCCTTCCTTCCTTCCTTCCCTCCCCCTCATTCCCATCCCTGCCCTTCCTTCCTTCCTTACCTTACCTTCCTTCCTTCCCTTTCCCCTCCCTTCCTTCCCTTAACTTCCCTTCCCTTCCCTCCCTTTCCTTTACTTACCTTACCTTCCTTACCTTCCCTTCCCTTCCTTCCCTTAACTTCCTTCCTTCCTTACTTTATTACTTCCCTTACCTTACCTTCCCTTCCTTCCTTCCTTCATTCCATCCCTTCCATTCCTTCCTTCCTTCATTCCCTTCCTTCCCTTCCTTCCTTCCTTCCCTTCCTTTCATTCCCATCCCCTTCCCTTCCCTTCCCTTCCCTTCCTTTCATTCCCATCCCCTTCCCTTCCCTTCCCTTCCCTTCCCTTCCCTTCCCTTCATTCCCATCCCCTTCCATTCCCTTCCCTTCCCTTCATTCCCATCCCCTTCCCTTCCTTTCCCTTCCCTTCCCTTCCCGTCCCTTCCCGTCCCTTCCCAGATTTCGCCAGCCACTCCGCTCTCGTAAAACTATCTAAAAAATGTGTTGAGAAGAAACTTTTGGTGAAGTTTCTGATTCTAAAGATTTAAATGTGTGTTTATGATTATGCTAAAGTGATTCGGAAAGGGAGAGAGAGAGAGGAAGGGAGAGAGAAGGGAGAAGGGAGATGAGTGTGTTTGGTATGTGATTTTAACCCCTCTTCTTCTCTCCCTTCCTCCTCCCTTTCTTTCCTTCAGGGAGAGAAAGGGAGAGATGGAGAAAGAAAGGGAGAGAAAGAGAAAAGGATGTGTGTGTGTGTGTGTGTGTGTGTGTGTGTGTGTTTGTTTGTTTGTACCGCCTCTCTCCCTCTCTCTCCCTCTCTCTCCGTTTCCTCCTCCTCCTCCTCCTCCTCTTCTCTCCCTCTTTTCTCTCCTCCTCCCTCCATCTTTGCAATGTTGTCACGGTCTGATGTGTTTGTATGGCTGTATGTTATGTGTATATGTGTGTATATGTATGTATGTATGTGTGTGTATGTGTGTATGTTTTATCGTTAGTGAAGTCGTCCTATGCACTATTGTGAATCATGCGAGGTACACACACACACACACACACACACACACACACACACACACACACACACACACACACACACACACACACACACACACACACACACACACACACACACACACACACACACACACACACACACACACACACACACGAAGGTCTGTCGAAGGAACACAGTGCTGTACTAGAATTAAGAGAGAGAGAGAGAGAGAGAGAGAGAGAGAGAGTGTCCATGCCTTGTCTGTCATTAGATATCTTAATTAGTGGATATTCGTAGCTGGGATTACTGATTGGCCGCACACGTGAATACCTGAGAAAACTACACCTGTCTTGTGATAATTAGGATAAGGGGAAGGGGTACTGAGCCTGTCTGTCTTCGGTATATCGTTGGTAGGGTTGTGTGTGTGAGTGTGCTTGGTATTCTAAGACACTCGCCTCTCTCAACAGCTATTTCTAAAGGTCAAAGAGGGGGTCAGTCGGGTTCTAATGAGTGTTTCTTCAGGTTCATGGTACAGAAGAAGACTCACACTACCACCAGGGTCATAAAACTACCCTTGGAAATGCCCACAACTCCTACGAAAGCCTTGTCAAATGTGTGTTTCTTAGGTTCATGGTACAGAAGAAGACTCACACTACCACCAGGGTCATAAAACTACCCTTGGAAATGCCCACAACTCCCACGAAAGCCTTGTCAAATGTGTGTTTCTTAGGGTCATGGTTCAGAAGAAGACTCACACTACCACCAGGGTCATAAAACTACCCTTGGAAATGCCCACAACTCCTACGAAAGCCTTGTCAAACGTGTGTTTCTTAGGGTCATGGTACAGAAGAAGACTCACACTACCACCAGGGTCATAAAACTACCCTTGGAAATGCCCACAACTCCTACGAAAGCCTTGTCAAACGTGTGTTTCTTAGGGTCATGGTACAGAAGAAGACTCACGCTACCACCAGGGTCATAAAACTACCCTTGGAAATGCCCACAACTCATACGAAAGCCTTGTCAAATGTGTTTCTTAGGGTCTTGGTACAGAAGAAGACTCACGCTACCACCAGGGTCATAAAACTACCCCTGGAAATGCCCACAACTCATACGAAAGCCTTGTCAAATGTGTGTTTCTTAGGGTCACGGTACAGAAGAAGACTCACACTACTTCCAGGGTCATAAAACTACCCCTGGAAATGCCCACAACTCCTACGAAAGCCTTGTCAAATATGTGTTCTTGGGCTGCGATTTGTCTTGTAATACGACCCAGTGTGTTTTAACGACTCGATTTGTGGTCTTCTTTTGCGCCCCGGATTGTAGTTTTTTATTGATTTTTATTTGGAGTTTTTTTGTTCTTCTTTATTGTAATTTGTGATCTTCGGCCTCCCTGATTTTTTATTTTTTTTATTTGAGTTTTTTGTTTATATTCTTCCTATTTTATTTCCTATTTTCTTTTTTTAGTTGCTTTTCATTGATTTTATTTCAGTTTTACCTTCAAAAGCTCGCAACCCCAATTTCCGTTTTCTATATTGTTTTGTATTTTATTTTTTTGTTTATATTTTCTTCATTCTTTTCTCTCTTTTTCCTATTTTCTTTATCTTTTTAGTTGCTTTTCATTGATTTTATTTCAGTTTTACCTTCCAAAATTCGCAACCCCAAGTATCCCGTTTTCTTTATTGATTTTATTTGAGTTTTACCTTCCAAAGTTCGCAGCCCCAAATATCCCGTTTTCTTTATTCATTTTATTTCAGTTTTACCTTCCACTAAAGTTAGCAACCCCAATTCCCGTTTTCTTTTTTATTTTATTTGAGTTTTACCTTCCAAGGTTCGCAACCCCAAATATCCCGTTTTCTTTATTCATTTTATTTCAGTTTTACCTTCCAAAGTTCACACACTCAAATATTCCCGTTTTCTTTATTGATTTTATTTGAGTTTAACCTAAAATTCGCAACCCCAATTTCCCGTTTTCTTTATTGATTTTATTTGAGTTTAACCTAAAATTCGCAACCCCAATTTCCCGTTTTCTTTATTGATTTTATTTGAGTTTAACCTAAAATTGAACTTCCCAATTTCATTTTTCTTTATTGATTTTATTTGAGTTTAACCTAAAATTTCCCGTTTTCTTTATTTTATTTTGAGTTTAACCTAAAATTCTTTATTGAATTTATTTTTTTATTTTCTTTATATTTTTACTCTAATTTGTGAGCTTCCCCGCTTTTCATTTTTATTTTTATTTTATTTTGCTTGATTTGGTTTTCTTATTTTCTTTATTTTTCTTCCTATTTTATTTATTTCGATTTTGAGTTCTTTCTTTATTTTCTGTGTTTTTCTCTTTATATTTCTCTTATTATTTTAGTTCACTTATTCTGAGTTTATTTGTTATTGATATTATTTGAGTTTTACCTTCGAAAAACCGCAAGCAAACCACAGATCCCGTTTTCTTTCTCTTCTCGTCTACGAAAATGGGAAATACATGAACATAAACACACAAAGAAAGAGAGAAAAAGAAAGAAAGAAAAAAAGAACTGAAGAAGAAGAAGAAGAAGGAAAAGAAAGAGAAGAAAAAAATAAAGAAGAGAAAGAAGTAGAAGAGAAAAAAATAATCCATAACAAACACTACTAATCATTTTTACCGTAGAGAAAATAAAAAAAAATAATAACGAGAGTAACATTAATGGTTATAATAATGATGATAATAATAATAATAATAATAATGTTAATAATAAAAAAAATGCTAATGATAGTAATTATGTAGTTATAAAATGCGCGGTCTGTGTGTGTGTGTGTGTGTGTGTGTGTTTGTGTGTGTTTGGAAAAGTTAAGAATTTGTTGGCATTGTATATTAGGTTAGAGAGAGAGAGAAAACCGCCTGGCTTTAATATTTTTCAGATCGATTGTAAAAAAAAAAAAAAAATCGGTCTGGCTAAAGAACAAAAAAAATACAGATGTAAAGTGTTTGTGTCTGTTTGTGTGTGTGTTTGTTTGTTTGTTCGTTCGTTCGTTCGTTTGTTTGTTTGTTTGTAGGCCTAATGTCAAGCTTTAAGTACCGAATCCCAAAGAATGAAAACAAAAAAAGAAAATATCAATAAAACGGGCAAGGGCGCTGTCCCCCCCCTGCGTGTGTGTGTGCGTGTGTGTGTGTGTGATTTTTCTATCATTTCCTATCCTTTTTTTTGTGTGTGTTTTTGATAATCTGTTTTTTTCCGTTTTTTTTCCCTCTCTGTTTAAGATACTGTTATTTTCTCTGTTTTTTCCTTATTTTCCCAGTGTTTTTTTCTGTTAATTCCGTTTTTTTGTTCTTTTTCCTTTATTCCCTGTTTTTTCCTGTTTTTTCTGTTAATTCCATTTATTTCTGTTTTTTCCTCTTTATTCCCTGTATTTTTCCTTGTTTTTTCTGTTAATTCCATTTATTTCTGTTTTTTCATCTTTATTCCCTGTATTTTTCCTTGTTTTTTTCTGTTAATTCCATTTATTTATGTTTTTTCCTCTTTATTCCCTGTATTTTTCCTTGTTTTTTTCTGTTAATTCTGTTTTTTTATGTTTTTTCTTTCCTTCTTTTTCTGTCTTTCCTTTGTACTTCCTATTTTTTTCCTGTTTTTCTGTTTTTCCTGTGTTTGTTTCCTTATGTTTTCCCTTTGTGCATAAGAACTTGTATTTTCACCGTCTATTCCGTGTGTGTGTGTGTGTGTGTGTGTGTGTGTGTGTGTGTGTGTGTGTGTGTGTGTGTACCCAAGGGGGGGATTCAGCGCCCCGCCCCGCCCCGTTTTTCGCCCCGTGACCCAAAGAGAAAGTACAGGATGAGACCTCAACGTGTTTCAACCCCAAAGAGCCTCGTACACACACACACACACACACACACACACACACACACACACACACACACGCACACGGACCGAGGCCTCACCAAACAGAACCAAACACCAGAGAAGCAATCCACTCGTTTTATTTCTTTCATTTTTGTGCGTCGTTTTTATTTCATTTCTTTCGTCTTTTCAGCTTTTCCCCCTCTTCCGTTTTTTCGTATATTATCTCTCGTTATTCCGTCGTGTTTGCTTTTTCCTGTCTTTCGTTTTTTCCCTTCTCTCTTCTCTTCCTTCTCTTTCTTTTCCTTCCTTCCTTCCTTCCTTTCCTCCCCCGTTCCGTTCATCCAATCCGTGAGTGTGTTTTCTCTCGCACCAAAACCTAAATTTAGCAGAATCACATCTATAGATTGTAATAGAGTAGGCGTTGAGTTATCCACGTGTTAAGAAGATTATTAATAAGGAATTTACAACCATACCAAATCAGCAACAACAACAACATGAACAAGAGGAACAACAACTCGACAAACTGGTTCACTGCTTCACGAGTCGAGACGAAGCTTCGAAGCTGTATCGGAAAATTGAAACAGTGAAGCCAAACTGAAACAAGGAAGGGAACAAGGTCGAAAAATGTGAAGAGTTGAAAAAGAGAGAAAAAAGTGAATTCTAAATGGTGGAAAACATGAAGAAAAGCCAAAAAAAGTGAAGGAAAAGCTAAATTGTTAGAGAAAACGGAAAATTTGAAGGAAAAACTAAAGGAAAACGAGAATTCTAGAAACAAGCCAAAAAAATGAAGAAAAAGCTAAATTGTTAAAGAAAACGGAAAATTTGAAGGAAAAACTAAAGGAAAACGAGAATTCTAGAAACAAGCCAAAAAAATGAAGAAAAAGTTAAATTGATAGAGAAAACGGAAAATTTGAAGGAAAACGAGAATTCTAGAAACAAGCCAAAAAAATGAAGAAAAAGCTAAATTGATAGAGAAAACGGAAAATTTGAAGGAGAAACTAAAGGAAAACGAGAATTCTAGAAACAACACCAAAAACAACAACAGTAACCAAAGCAAACAGGAAAAAAACGGACAAAACAAACAGCAAACCAAAAAGCAACAACAACAACAACAACAGGCACCCAACCAACAAAACTGTCAAGTCAAATCATAAACAAACAAACAAACAAACCTAACCAAAGCCGACCTCTCATCACCAATACACGTCAGAGTCAAATTTAGTCAAGAAGTCAAATTCTGTCAAGTCAAATTTAGTCAAGATGTCAAATTTTGTCAAGAAGTCAAATTTAGTCAAGAAAAGCAAAATTATGTCAAGCGATGTCAAGGAGTCAGCCCAAATTTAGTCAAGAACTCAAATTTAGTCAAGAAACAGTCAAATTTGTTCAAGAAAAGCAAAATTAGTCAAGCGAAGTCAAGGAGTCAACCCACATTTAGTCAAGAAAGGTCAAATTTGTTCAAGAAAAGTCAAATTTAGTCAAGCGAAGTCAAGGAGTCAACCCAAATTAAGTCAAAGGTCAAATTTGCTCAAGAAAAGTCAAATTTAGTCAAGCGAGAAATATGCGAAGTCAAATTTAGTCAAGTCAAAATTGTCAAGCGAAGTCAAGAAATCAACCCTCAAGGCAAGACCGGGCAAGCCAAAACGCCCCAACCCCTTCCTTTGCCTCCCCGCCCTCACACCTCTCCTCTACCTGTCCAATGAAAGTCGAGCCGGCAGGTGAGGGGCTCCTATGGTCACCTGGAGAAGAGGAAGGAAGGAAGAATGGGAGGAAGAAGATTGAGAGGAAGGAAAGAAGGAAGAAAGAATGGAAGGAAGGAAGGAAGTATGGGAGAGGAAAGAAGGATTAGAGGAAGGAAGGAAGAAGATTGAGAGGATGGAAGGAAGGAAGAAAGAATGGAAGGAAGGAAGTATGGGAGAGGAAGGAAGGAAGAAGATTGAGAGAAAGGGAAGAGCAAGGAAGGATAAAAGGAGGAGAATGAGAGAAAGAAAGAGAATTGGAAGAAGAGAGAACAATGTAAGGAAGGAAGGAAGAGAGGAGAATGGGAGAGGAAGGAAGAGAGAAGAATGGGAAGGAGAGAATGAAAGAAGAATAGGAAGGATAGAAGGAAGGAGACAAGAGAGAAGAATGAGAGAGGAAGGAATGAAGGAGTGAAGGAAGGAAAGATACCCTACACTGTTTGTCTCGAGAAGGAAAAGAAAGAATGAAAATAAGGTTGCAATGTGTTTATGAAGTTTGAGAAGGAAGAAATAAATGAAGGAAGGAAGGAATGAAAGCAAGTGCCAGATAAATTTAGAAAGAAAGAAAGAAAGAAGGAAGGAGAGGAAAGGAAGTTAAAAAGTGCCGGATAAAGAGAGAAAATGTAAACAAAGAGGAGAAATAGAAGGTTTGAAATAAGAAAGAAAGGAAAGGAAAAGAACGGATTGAACGAAAGAGAGAAAATGTAAACAAAGAGGAGAAATAGAAGGGTTGAAATAAGAAAGAAAGGAGATGAAAGAAAAAGAAAGGATTAAACGAAATAGAGAAAGTGTAAAAAAAAGGAGAAATAGAAGGTTTGAAATAAGAAAGAAAGGAGATGAAAATAAAGGAAAAGAATGGATGAAAAGAAAGAAAGTTAAAAGCAGAGAAAAAGGTAGTGAAAGAAGATGAAAATAAAGGAAAAGAACGGATTGAACGAAAGAGAGAAAATGTAAAAAAGTAGAGAAATGGAAGGTTTGAAATTAGAAAGAAAGGAGGTGAAAGGAAAGGATGAAAAGAAAGTAGAGAAAAAGGTTTAAAATCAGACAAAATAAGATGAAAAAAAAAGAACGGAATAAACGAGATCAGAAAAAGCTGTAAAAAGGAAGAGAAGTTTTAAAATAAGAAAAAAAAGAATTAAAAGAAAGAAGAAAGTTTAATTTAGACCAGAAAAGCTTTAATCAACAAGGAAAGGAATTGGTTTAAAAAGTAAGGAAGATTTTGAAAAACAGCAGAAACGCGACGTAAACGAAAACAACAGTGATGGTACAAGATTGGAACGCGTACGAAACAGAGTGAAAGTGAGATTTAAACTTACAATGAGGGTTTTTAAGGGTAAGAAAAGAGGTTTAAGCAATGAGAAAGAGGTTAAAGTTACAAAGAGGGTTTTAAGGGTAAGATAAAGGGTTTGGACAGCAAGATATAGATTTGAACACCACGGGGAGAGGTTTGAGAAGTAAGAAAGAGGTTTAAGAAAGTAAGAAAGAGGTTTTAGAAAGTAAGAAAGATATTTGAATTGTAAAGAAAAGGGGTTGAAGAGTAAGTAAGGGGGTTTCAAGTGAGGGAAAGGTTTAAACACTAAGAAAGAAGGTTTTATCAAGTTACGAAGAGTGTTGACTAGCAAGAAGGGTTTAAGAAAGTAAGAAAGATATTTGAATTGTAAAGAAAAGGGTTTGAAGGGTAAGTAAGGGGGTTTTAAGCGAGGGAAAGGTTTAAACACTAAGAAAGAATGTTTTATGAAGTTACGAAGAGTGTTGACAAGCAAGAAAAGAGGTGAAACAAGTTAACAAATGGTTTAGCTCTAAGAAAAGGGATTTAAACCAGTTAGAAAAGAATTAAACGGTAAGGAAGAGGTATTTGAACTTACGAAGAGGTTTAACAAGCAAGAAGGGATTGAAACTAGTTAATATAGAGGATTTAGCACTAAGAAAAGGGATTTAAACCAGTTAGAAAAGAATTAAACGGTAAGGAAGAGGTATTTGAACTTACGAAGAGGTTTAACAAGCAAGAAGGGATTGAAACTAGTTAATATAGATGATTTAGCACTAAGAAAAGGGATTTAAACCAGTTAGAAAAGAATTAAATGGTAAGGAAGAGGTATTTGAACTTACGAAGAGCGTTAACTAGGAAGGAAACAAACAAACAAGGTAAAAAAAAAAAAAGAAAAGGTCAAATCATTAAAGAGCTGAAACGAGGTAAAAAACAAACAAAGAAATAAGGTCAAATCAGTAAAGAGCTGAAACGAGGTAAAAAACAAACAAAGAAATAAGGTCAAATCATAGAGCTGAAACAAGGTAAAAAATAAACAAAGAAATAAGGTCAAATCATAGAGCTGAAACGAGGTAAAAAATAAACAAAGAAATAAGGTCAAATCATAGAGCTGAAACGAGGTAAAAAATAAACAAAGAAATAAGGTCAAATCATAGAGCTGAAACGAGGTAAAAAATAAACAAAGAAATAAGGTCAAATCATAGAGCTGAAACAAGGTAAAAAATAAACAAAGAAATAAGGTCAAATCATAGAGCTGAAACGAGGTAAAAAATAAACAAAGAAATAAGGTCAAATCATTAAAACAAACAAAGAAATAAGGTCAAATCACTTAGAGCTGAAACAAGGTAAAAAATCATAGAGCTGAAACAAGGTAAAAAACAAACAAAGAAATAAGGTCAAATTGACCAGGTTGACAGGCACGCTACAGGTTCACCCACTGCCGCGGGAAGTTTGTTTGTTTGTCTGTACACACACACCCCCAGTCGCCTCGCCGGCCCCCCCCCCCCCCCCTCACCACGTGTAGTCATGTTACTCTAAGTCTTTATACGAAATAATAAAGGAGGACTATATTTCAACGGGCATGTTTACTTGACCTTACCTGACCTGGGATAATTAGTAAACCACACACCTGGGATTCTTATGTTTACCTATCCTTACCTGAACTTAATCACCTCACCTGGGATCATTAGTAAACCACACACCTGGGATTATTATGTTTACCTATCCTTACCTGACCTTAATTACCTCACCTGGGATCATTAGCACACCTGGGTTTATTATGTGTTTACCTGTCCTTACCTGACCTTAATCACCTCACCTGGGCTCATTAGTACACCACACACCTGGGATTATTATGTTTACCTGGCCTTACCTGACCTTAATCACCTCACCTGGGCTCATTAGTACACCACACACCTGGGTTTATTATGTGTTTACCTGACCTTACCTGACCTTAATCACCTCACCTGGGCTCATTAGTACATCACACACCTGGGTTTATTATGTGTTTACCTGACCTTAATCACCTCACCTGGACTCATTAGTACACCACACACCGGAGAGAGAGAAGCAGGAATGAAGGCAAGATAATGACTCTCTCTCTCTCTCTCTCTCTCTCTCTCTCTCTCTCTCTCTCAATGAAGTAGAAAGATAAGCACGAAGAGAGAGAAAGAGAGAAGAAGAGGAAGAGAGAAAAAACATGAAATAGAGAAGAAATTACGATAAAAAACAAAGCAAAATGAAAAAAAAAAAAAAAAAGAGAAGATTACTGAAGAATAAGCAGAAACAGCAGAGGGGTTCGAACCTTGGACCGGAGCACTCGTCGTCGCCGTCGGTACAGGTAAGGCCACAGGTAAGAAGGGGAGCCAATTACCTTTTTTTTCCCCATTAAGGTAAGAACGAAAAGGCGAAGGAGGAAGATGAAAAGGAAAGTTAGAGGGAAAAAATGTTAGTTTTGATTAGATTTCACTTTCAGGTTACGAGTGAAGCGCTTCGAAGCACGACTCGATACTACTCAGCCTCCTCCTCTTCCTCTTCCTCCTCTTCCTCTTCCTCCTCTTCCTCTTCCTCCTTCTTAATCCAGCTAGTCAGAAAGTTTAACAGATCAAAAATATTAGTGTTTTGATTAGATTTCACTTTCAGATTACGAGTGAAGCGCTTCGAAGCATGACTCGATACTACTCAGCCTCCTCCTCTTCCTCTTCCTCTTCCTCTACCTCCTCTTCCTCTTCCTCTTCCTCCTCCTTAATCTAGCTAGTCAGGAAGGTCAAGAAATCAAAAATATTAAAGGATTCGTTGATAGGCTGACTCTCCTTACTTGGCCTCCTCCTCTTCCTCTTCTTCCTCCTCCTCCTCTTCCTCCTCTTCTCCGTAATCTAGTCACGGCTACCAACCCTGCCGATACAAAGATACCCAATTATATGAAAAAGAGACCTCATTAGCTCATTACCATCATTAGAGCGAGTGAGAGAGAGGATGGATGGTGTGCGCAAGAGCCGTCGATGATGCTGGGGGGCGGGAGAGGAGGAGGAGGAGTGAAGAGAGAGAGAGAGAGAGTCCGTGGAGTTGGCAGCCTTGTCCTTGGTGTGGGCCGCGCTCCGTTGCCAGATTATCGTACTCAGAGCCTCGTATATACCGGTTTCTGCGCCATAACTGTTGCCAAGAAGCACCAATAACTAGCCATTTTAACGATAACTATATATGAAGGCAGTTACTGGGGTCGAGGAGGCAGTTTTGGGGTCAGAAATGCAAATATGAAATAACCATTTTTCTTGATAACTATATATGAAGGCAGTTACTGGGGTCGAAGAGGCAGTTTTGGGGTCAGAAATGCAAATATAAGAGGCAGAGTACGACAATCTAGCATCGTTGGGGTCACCATTGCCAGGCTATCGTACTCAGAGCCTCGTATTTACCGCCATACCTATTGCCAAAAAACACCAATAATTAACCATTTTAACGATAACTATATATGAAGGCAGTTATTGGGGTCGAGGAGGCAGTTTTGAGGTCAGAAATCCAAATATGAGAGGCAGTGTACGACAATCTGGCATCGTTGGTCTGGCGTGGCACAGGGCAAATACCTCAGTTACCAAGATGGCGGTCTGAGGGGAGGATGTCTGCGTCCTGAAGGTGCTAATGGCGGGCTCGTAGATACCTGAGGCTGTGGAATGTGGCGATTGGGAGTGAGTGCCATCTGTGGAGTGCGTCAGGTGGTGATGGAGGGAGCTGCCCGCGTGAGGAAGTGTGAAGGTAAGTTAGCATGGCGGACATCATACCACAATCTCTCTCTCTCTCTCTCTCTCTCTCTCTCTCTCTCTCTCTCTCTCTCTCTCTCTCTCTTCTTTCTTCTTCAATCAATTTATTTTCTCTTTTTTTACTTTATCTCATTTTCCTCTTCCACCTCTTCGTATTCTCTCTCTCTCTCTCTCTCTCTCTCTCTCTCTCTCTCTCTCTCTCTCTCTCTCCAATCAATTTATTTTCTCTTTTTTACTTTATCTCATTTTCCTCTTCCAGTTCTTGTTATTCATCCTCTACATCTCTATATTTGTTATTGTTATTGTCCCAATGGAGCTTACCAATGACATTAATTAGTAAATAATACAAATTCTTGCCCTCACGCGGTTATATTATTTCGTTAAATGGATGTTTAAAAATAGTACGCGTTGCAAGGCTTCAGTGGTAACATGAGAAAAAAATTAGAAGACTGAATGACATGAACTCACGTCACCTGCTGACCAGTAAGCGTCCTGCTGAGAATTTCAGTTTGATTGAATTTTTTTTTTTTTTTTTTTTTTTTACAACAAAGGAGGCAGCTCAAGGGCACACACAAAAAAGAAAACAATAATAAAAAAAAAGCCCGCTACTCGCTGCTCCTAAAGTAAAACAAAAGAGGTGGCCGAAAGGAAGATCAAATACAGGAGGAGAGGTGTCCTGATACCCTCCTCTTGAAAGAGTTCAAGTCGTAGG
>NC_066565.1:2197298-2199798 GCF_024679095.1 Eriocheir sinensis
CTGCATGACTGAGCTTCAGAGAGAGAGAGAGGACCCTCCCATATTTCCAGAATTTAGAAGGTTACTCTCTCTCTCTCTCTCTCTCTCTCTCTCATAAATAAACAAGTTACAAACACGTTATTTATATACTAATTTTCGCTTTGATCGATTTCATACAAAGTGTTAATATTAGTTCATTGATATTATGCTTTTTTTTTTCTCTAATATATTTGTCCGGGATAAAAAAAAGTATGTGATTAACCTTTTATCCTTCCCCTCCCTGCAGCCGTGTGTGTGTGTGTGTGTGTGTGTGTGTGTGTGTGTGTGTGTGTGTTAGAATGTTTTTGTGTGAGGAATAATTTGCGAGTTTTTTCTCTTTTTCTCTTCATTTTTTTCATATTTTTTGTTTTTTTTCTTTATTTTTTTGTTTTTTCTTTATTTCTTTGTTTTCTCTTTATTGTTTTCTGTTTTTTTCTTTATTTTTTGTTTTTTTCTTTATCTTTTTCTGTTTTTTCTTCATCTTTTTCTTTATTTTTTCATGTTTTCTTAGTTTTCATTCTGTTTCTCTTTTTTGTTTTTTCTTCTTTGTTTTCATGTTTTTCTCTGATTCTCTTTTTATTCCCTTCATTCGTTTCCCGGTTCCCTTTTTCCTTCCTCCATTCCCTAACTTTATCATCATTATCTCTATACCTCCTCTCTTTATCGCCTATTATCTAACACTTGCCTCTTTATTCCTCTGTTTCTCTTATTCCTCGTTCTCTCTCTCTCTCTCTCTCTCTCTCTCTCTCTCTCTCTCCTTTGCTTAAATTTTATTCATTTTATTCTTATTTTCTTTTACTATCCTTTATCTCCTCCGTGGCGCAGTGGTAAGTGTGCCTATTTACGAATCTGCAAGCCTCTGTTCGAATCCCGTATGTACTTATAGCCGTAGGGAGTCATAGAACACGGCACCATTATAAATTGAATTCGCCCGCTCAATACCGGATAGGGGTCGTCTAGGGGGACCCTCAAGACAGCCTACCAGCGCTATAGAAACCACTTTAATAGAATAGATCTCTCATTTTTCCTTGTTTCTATTTCCTTTTCCAGTAAGTTATCTCAATTATTCCCTTCTCTTTCCCAGGTCGTCATGAGAGGTGTCCTGGGTGCTTTCTTCCACCTCCTCCTCCTCCTCCTCCTCTTCCTCCTCCTCCTCAGCGGTGCAGGTAAGCTAATTTACAGGTGGGGCTAATTAAGGACAGGTTTGAGAGTCATTAAGCCAAGGTGAGAACGGTAATTACTCACAGGTGTTGGAATGTGACTAATATGTTTTTCTTTTGTTTTTTTATGATAAGGATGACGAGAGAGAGAGAGAGAGAGAGAGAGAGAGAGAGAGAGAGAGGGGTGCAAGTTCGGATATGAATTCATGTTTTTTGGCCACAATTAAATGCTTTCAACCCAATTACTCTCTCTCTCTCTCTCTCTGAAACTTAAACTACAATATTAATCCTTGTAATGAGAGAGAGAGAGAGAGAGAGAGAGAGAGAGAGAGAGAGAGAAAGTGAGTGAGTGTATACAATTTAACAGGGTGATTACGTAGAATGTTAATGAGACCAGGTAGAGAGGTGATGCAGGTAGTCTCAGGTAGATAACGAGTCTAAATTACCTGTGTTTTTTCTTCTCCTGTGATTGGCGAGGAAAAAAATGATTATGGTCTGTGTAATTATTTTTTCTTCGAGGTTTTTGGGGGTAATTTTCTTTTTTTTTTCTTCTTTTCTTTTCTTGGGGTTTGTTTATGATTTTTTTTTATTTTTTATTTTTTCTTCAATTGTTTTTTTATATTTTTTTGTTTTGTTTTTTATTGACATTTTCTTTTTCTTCATAATTTTTCTTTTTCTTTATATCTGAAGGTGTCTTTTTCATTTTTTCTACTACTACTACTACTACTACTACTACTACTACTACTACTACCACTACTACTACTACTACTACTGCTATTACTGTTAAAAGAATGTAAACTTGATGTTATGGCTCTTTCAGATTTCACTCATTAATTTTATTATATTTCCCCACCACACACCCACCACTACTACTACTACTACTACTACTACTACTACTACTACTACTACTGCTACTACTACTACTACTACTGATACTACTACTACCATTCAATCCCTACCTTATCCATTCCTTCCTTCCTATCCCTCTTCCTTCCTTCCTTCCTCCCTCCCTCTCCTTCTTCCGCCACCTGAACAACTTGTCGACGTACAGAGCAGAGTGTCATTAGCAGTAATTAGGAAGGCTATTAGAAGGTCAATCAGCGTGTGGCGAGGCGTGGGTGGTGCCAATAATGACTTAATTAGTGATGGAGGAGGTGGGTGGGTGTTTGTGTGTGTGTGGGTGTGAGAGAGAGAGAGAGAGAGAGAGAGAGAGAGAGAGAGAGAGAGAGAGAGAGAGAGAGAGAGGAAAAAAGAAGAGAGAAAGGAGAGAGGGAAAGAAAGAAAAAGAGAAGAGGGAGAAGAAAGAAAGGACAGAGGACGAA
>NC_066565.1:2219798-2259798 GCF_024679095.1 Eriocheir sinensis
ACCACACGGGCAGCACCATTGAACTGCGGTGCAAGGTGTCCAACGTGCCCACCGCCACGGCCCTCACGCTCACCTGGTACCGGGGACACCTGAGGCTGAACTACGACGCTCCCAGGGGCGGCGTGAGGTGAGGCAGGCGTGGGAAGGGGAAGGGACGGGAGGAAGGGGAGGAAAAGGATGGGGATGAAAGAGAGGGAAGGGAGAGGGGTGAGATGTAAGGCGTGAGGGGTGGACCTCAGTAACCCCCCCTCCCCCACCCCAGCGTGAAGACCGAGCTGAGAGGCACCACCGCCCACTCGTGGCTCCGTGTGGGCAACGCCGTCATCGAGGACTCGGGGACGTACTACTGCAACGTGACCAACCTCGCGGCCACCAGCGTCAACATCCACGTGGTGCCGGGTGAGTGGCGGCGGCAGTAGAACTATGCTCAATTCCACCTCAGGTGACAACCAGTCTGGCGAGCAGCCCCTCCCTGTAGACCAGGGGTTCCCAACCTGGGGTACATGTACCCCCAGTGGTACATTTGCACTTTTCAGGGGGTACATTGGGTCCGAGAGAATAACCACCACTCTACAATACATCTACATTCAGATTGCACAATGTCTTTTTTTTTTTAATTTCCTCATTTTAGTAATTAAAACTGTTATTTAAATTATATCAGTCTACACATACAGATTTCATTATAAAATAACATCAAAAAATTACAATTTCATCGTTTTTTATCCTATTTTTTGGGGGGTACACGGGAACTTATAAAAATGCCCAAGGGGTACAGGGGAACAAAAAGGTTGGGACCCCTGCCTGGTGCAGACGATGCAGGAGGAGCCTGGCGCCCTGCTGCTGGCGGCTGGTTACAACTGGCCGGCGGGGCGGGCCAGGCCTGCTGCACGGCGGCCATTCGCGCGCTTCATTATTGTGCTAAAGTTTATCCTGATTGGTTGTCACCTGAGGCGGAATACACTGTACTCTATACCAGTAGTAGTAGTAGTAGTAGTAGTAGTAGTAGCAGTAGTAGTAGTAGTGCTTGGGTAATTTGATATATTTGATGATACAATTTTTTTTTTTTTTTTTCATGGTGATAATCGTGGTAAAAAGTAGCCGTAGCAATAGTAGTGTCATTAAAATTACTGCCTACAACAATTATATTTTTTACTACTGTTACTATCTTTATTAATATTTACTAATTACTAACACCTTTCTCTCTCTCTTCTCTCCCCCCCCCAACCTTTTTCTCTCCCTCCTCCCCGTTTCTCTCCCCTCCCCCCTTTTTCTCTCCCTCACCTCCTCCCCCATTTTCCCCTCCCCACTTTTCTTTCCCTCTCCCCCTCCCCCCTTTTCTCTCCCTCTCCCCCTCCCCACTTTTCTCTCCCTCTCCCCCTCCCCACTTTTCTCTCCCTCTCCCCCTCCCCACTTTTCTCTACCTCACCCCCTCATCCATTTTCTCTCCCTAACCCCCTCATCCATTTGCTCTCCTCACCCCTCACCCATTTTCTCTCCTCTCCCTCCCCACTTTTCCCTCCCTCCCTCCCCACTATTCTCCCCCCCCCCCAGAGAAATACCCAGCAGCCATACAGGGAGGGGGGGCGGTCTCCCCTAACCCCCCCCTCACGCTCCTCCCCCTCCTCCTCCTCCTCCTCCTCCTCCACCCCTCCCCGCCCCCTCACAGATAACCCGGTAGTCGTGTGCGTGTGTGTGTACGTTTCCTGTGTGTGTACGTATGTGCGTTCGTGTAGGCTTCCTCGTGTACACATGTATGTTATCGTCGTTGTTGTTGTTGTTCTTGTTGTTGTTCCATGTACGTTTTTGTTCGTGTAGGTTTTCCGTGTAGGGTTAGTGTGTGTACGTGTGTGTGTGTGTGAGAGAGAGAGAGAGAGAGAGAGAGAGAGAGAGAGAGAGAGAGAGAGAATCAGTGTATTTATTTTGTTGTAGAAAATAAAAATAAAATAAAAAAACAATCAAAAAACTAAGTTAGATGTAATAATAATAATAATAATAATAATAATAATAATAATAATAATAATAATAATAATAATAAAATGAGTGTTTGAAGGAAAAAAATATAAACGAAATAAATGAAAAATAATAAAGAAAATGTGTTGTTTTTATTCCCTTATGTTCTCTCTCTCTCTCTCTCTCTCTCTCTCTCTCTCTCTCTCTCTCTCTCTCTTCTTTTCCTTATTTTTGTTATTTTCTTTATTTTTCATTTCTCTTTTCCTCTTTTTTTCCATTTTTCTTTCTTCTTTTCTTTTTCTTCTTCCTCGATTTTCTTCATTTCATTTTTGTATCGTTTTTCCTCCTCCTCCTCTTCCTCCTCCTCCTCCTCCTCCTCCTCTTCCTCCTCCGTGTATACTAACAGCATGACATAAGTATTTCTGGAGTAAGTATTAAGTAAGTATGTAGTAGCAGTAGTAGTAGTAGTAGTAGTAGTAGTAGTAGTAGTAGTAGTAGTGGTGGTGGTATCTATGTTTCAATGAGAGAGAGAGAGAGAGAGAGAGAGAGAGAGAGAGAGAGAGAGAGAGAGAGATTCATCACCCAGCTTGTTATAAACTGATAGGATATATTAAAGACAAAATAAGGAAGAAGAAGAGGTAGAGGAAGAAGAAGAAGAGGTAGAGGAAGAGGAAGAGGAAGAAGAAAAAGAAAAAGAAAAAGAAGATGATGAAGATGAAGAAGAAGAAGAAGATAAAGAAATTCAGAACTGGGAAAAGAAAACGAGAAAGAAAAATAAATAAAAGAGGAAAAGAAGAGAGGAAATGGAAGTAATGAACAAAAGAAAAATAAAGAAAATGAAACGAGGAAAAGAAAACCAAGAAAACAAAATAGGAAAAAAAAAGAAAAAGAAAAAAACAAAGAAACGAGAGAAAAAGAGAAAGGAAAAAGAAAGGAAGAAAAAACAGAAGAAAATATGATAAAGAAGAAATAAGAAAACAAAGAGAAAATATAAAAAAAAAATAAAGAAAAGGGAAAAAAAAATACCCCCCAAAAAAAAGAAAACGAAGGAGAAATAGAAGAAAATATGAGAAAAGAGAAATAGAAAATGAGAAAAGAGGAATAGGGAAAATATGAGAAAAGAGGAATATAGAAGAAAACATGATAAAAGAGGAATAGAGAGAAAATATGATAAAAATAAAATAAAGGAGAGGAGAATAAGCCCGAAATATTGGAGGTCAAGAGATAAGCCCAAAGCCCAACAGGTCACCAATGTCCCGTTTTCTATGCGCCGAAGAAAACGGAAAAATAAGGGAAAACTGAAGTGACATGGAGGGTTTTGTGAGGAGGAGGAGGAGGAGGTGGAGGAAGGATTGATGGATGTGGGAGGAAAGATGGAGAAGAGGAGGAAGAGGAAGAGGATTAGGAGGAGGAGGAGGAGGAGGAATTGAAGGAAGGAGTAGAAAGGAGAACAAGAAGAAACAGGAGGAGGAGGAAGAGAAGGAGAAGAAGAAGAGGAATAAGAAGAGGAAAAAGAAAAACAACAAGAAGAAAAAGAAGAAAGGAAAAATACAAGGACGAAATGAGAAGAGAAATTGAGGAGGAGGAGGAGGAAGAGGAAGAGGAGGAGGAGGAGGAGGAGGAGGAGGAGGAGGAAAGGATCAGAAAGATAATCCCAAAAATATTACCAAAAATTTATTGGACCTTAAAGAAAAAAAAAATTATTATTATTATTATTATTATTATTTGTTTTCCTTATGTACAGAGAGAGAGAGAGAGAATTTGTCACCATTACATCATCAACTCGTCATCAATTAATCAACAAAATGACATGCTCTCTCTCTCTCTCTCTCTCTCTCTCTCTCTCTCTCTCTCTCTCTTACCAACATTTTTTTGACGCAATGATACTTGAGAGAGAGAGAGAGAGAGAGAGAGAGAGAGAGAGAGAGAGAGAGAGTGAGTGAGAGAGAGAATGAATGGAGAATGAAGAGAAATGGAGATTGGAAATGAGAGGAGGAGGAGGAGGAGGAAGAGGAGGTGGGGGGGAGGGGAGGGAAGGAAAGGAAGGAGAGGTAAGGGGGATACTTTCTCTCTCTCTCTCTCTCTCTCTCTCTCTCTCTCTCTCTCTGACTTTCATTAGAGGAAAAAAGTTACGGATTTTTGTCATGAATAGAAAAATTTTACTCTTCCTCCTCCTCCTCCTCCTCCTCCTCTTCCTACTCCTCCTCCTCCTCCTCAATATTTAGGAAATCATTTTAAACTTTTATTTCCAATTTTGTTTTTTATATTCGTAATTTTGCGTTTGAGTGAGGACGAAGACGAGGAGGAGGAAGAGGAGGAGGAGGAGGGCAGGGAGAGAAAAGTACAGTTAAGAATCAGGAGAGAGAGAGAGAGAGAGAGAGAGAGAGTGTGTACGAGATAAATTCACATACACCATTCTCTCTCTCTCTCTCTCTCTCTCTCTCTCTCTCATTTTTATGGACAATTAAAACTTTTTGTCTATTTCCAATTTTTCAAGTTTGTTTCCTTTCTGATTTTTTTTTTTACCTTATTTTACTACTACGACTACTACTACTACTACTATTAACGATCTATCTCTCCCCTATTTCCTTTACTACTTCAAATTATCACTATCTACTTCTTCTATTCTCCCATTTCTTCTTTTCGTAAATTAGTCCTTTCCTATTTCCCTCCTCTTCCCAATTTACCATCATCCACTTCTATTTCTCTCTCTCTCTCTCTCTCTCTCTCTCTCTCTTCTATTGATTATCTTCATTTCTCTCACTTCCTTATTTATACACCAATTTTTGCCTATTTCCTTCATTTTCTGATCATAATTTCTTCTACTTCCATGTTCGTAGTTCAATTCTTTCCTGTTTCCTTTTTCTATCTTTATTTCTTCTACTTCCCCTATTCGTAAACCTCTTCTTTTTGTCTTTTTCCCTTGCTTCAGTTAATTATCTTCGTTTTTTCCTCCCCTATTTGTAATCCAATTTTTTGCCTATTTCCCTTATTTTATCGTCATTTCTCCTACTTCTCCTATTCGTAAGCCACTTATTTTGTCCTAATTCTTCAGTTAACCTTATAATTATCTTCGTTTTTTCCTTTTCCCTATTTGTTATCCAATTTTTGCCTATTTCCTTTATTTTATCGTAATTTCTCCCACTTCCCCTATTCGTAAGCCAGTTATTTTGTCTTAATTCTTCTTTTTCCTCAGTTAACCTTATAATTATCTTCATTTTTTCCTTCTTCCTTATTTGTAATCCAATTTTTGCCTATTTCCTTTATTTTATCGTCATTTCTCCTACTTTTGCGTCTTCTTCCTATTCTTATCTTCGTTTTTTCCTCTTCCCTATTTGTAATCCAATTCTTCCCTATTTCCTTCATTCTCTTATAATTTCTCCTACTGTGTGCCAGGCCAGGGGGTCACACGCTCAAACATTCCTTCCCTTCCCTTCCCTTCTCTTCCCTCCTCCTTCTCGTTCCTTCCCCGTCCCTTATGTCCTGCTGTTAATGCCTATCGCCCACAGGGACCTGGCTGGGGCTGGTTCATTAACAATAACGTTCTTTCAGCTGTGCTTAGTGAGTATCCTGCATTTGCCCCTAGATTATAGTCCATATGTACAGTCCCTTATGTCTGCTCCCCTTACTAAATCAAGGCCTTTATTTTTTTTATTTAGCACTTGTCCCCAGCCATTGTATCTTTTTAGTTTCCTGGTGCTACTTAAACATGTATCCTTAGTTGTATAATGACACTCTGTACTGCCTGGGGGTTAGGATGGCATGCTTCTCCATTCTCCTTTGTTGTTTTACTTGCAACAATAAACTATCAATCAATCTACTTCCCCTATTCGTAAGCCATTCTTTATTTGTGGTTTCTTCCTTTTCTTCAGTTAACCATATAATTATCTTCGTTTTTTTTCCTATTCCCTATTTGTAATCCAATTTTTGCCTATTTCCTTTATTTTATCGTAATTTCTCCTACTTCCCCTATTCGTAAGCCACTTCTTTCGTATTAATTCTTCCTTTTCTTCAGTTAACCATATCTTCGTTTTTTCCTCTTTCCTATTTGTAATCCAATTTTTGCCTATTTCCTTTATTTTATCGTCATTTCTCCTACTACCCTTATTCGTAAACAAGTCCTCCCCTATTTCCTTCTTCCCCTTTCACACTACACACTTTTTTTCACTACTGCCTCATTCATACTTATTTTGCAACTTTAATTCACTACTTCAAGTCTGTCCCACACTTATCACACTACCACTGCTCAGGAACACACTTATATTGACACCTCATACTTATAATAGTGTGTCTGGCCCACACACTAGTTCATCACACACACACACACACACACACACTATCCACCACTAACTTTACACTTATTCACACATATTAGTGTTGCTGCCACATACACTGTTTTATCATACATTTCTTCAGTTCTGGCGCACTAACTCTCAGGGTTGGAAAAAATCATGATTTTTGTGAGAAAAAAAGTTTCTTTGCATTTTAAATTATTTTTTTTATTCAAACGATTTTTTTTGCATTAATCCTAGTTTGTCTCCACTGGTTATTTGTTTTAGTCTTATGAGGCCATTTTCTTGCATTAAACTTGACCAATGTTAAATGAAACTAGTATTTTTTTATGCTATTGAATATTTTTCTTGTATGAGATGGCAATGATTCTCAATAGCATAAACATACGTTTAATATTTCTCTTTACATAATTTAAATCATGATTTTGTACCGAATTAAATCAATTTAAATCAAATCAACCCTGGTAACTATTCCTTTTTTTATATATTTCATTGTTTTAAAGCAGCTACTTTTTTTTATCCAATTCTTCAAATTAGTTCATTTATACTTTCCCTCTCTGCTGCTACTGGTCAGCTTCATATCACGCCCACACCTGTCATTACCAAGCTTACCTTCCACACCACACCTGCAGTTGCTCTGGAAACACACACAATAAGCTCTTTTCCCGTACGTCACAACTAGGTAACACACACTGAAAGACCCAGGTTCGATTCCCGGTTCGTCCCCATCCCATACGGCATCACATAACAATCATTTGCCTATCAGTCCCTTCCCATCAGACTAACCCAGTGCTCCTTCCTTCATCCCTCAGCACAGTCCCTTCCTGCCAGCCATCAAACCATTGGGTGGAGCATATTGACATTAGCAGCAAGTTCTTACCCTTTAACCATTAACCCATTGAGACCTTTTACCATTCCCAGCAACTTCATCCCATTTCCCCCCTTTACCTTTAGTTCCCTTTCCTTCCCAATACATTCCCATTCCTTCCTCTCATTCCCAGCATCCACCAGTGAGATTTAACCCTTCCCAGCATGGTTGAATCTTATTGGAGGATGCTGGGAAGGGCGTTAGTATGATTTATATTGCCAATTTGTTTATACAGATGTACCAATTAAAGTTACCCACCACTACTACTACTACCATTACTACTTCTACTACTATTGCAACTACCATTACTACTGGACATGTGCCGTGGCAAAGACAGTTCCACACAGACAGACAGACACAGACAAAAGAGGGGAAAGCAAGTGTGCAAAAAGGAGTTATGAGTCTTGAAAATGAGTCATGAATTTGAGCCCCAAGTTGACCGTACAGGCTTTCAATGTTGGCTTTAGTTTGTCTGCCCCGTCGCCCCGCCCCACCCCATGACCAAGCTGCCAAGGCCCCACAGCCCCTGAAATTTAGCAGTTTGGTGAGTCGAGGTTCTTGAAGAAAACAAAGACTTCAGGAGTTTGTTGTAATTTGAAGTAAAAAAATATAAATATATATAAAAATCTATATCTTTGGTTTATCACTTTTTTGTTTTAATATCACAGGCGGAGAAAGACGCGTGTTCTTTGTAGGGAGTCGAGGAGGCGCGACCTGAGGAGACAACGCGAGATTAGTGGCGAGTCACGACCTGACCTCCAGATACTCAACACAAGACTCTTTAGTAGTGTGAGGACGTTAACTATGGTAACAGTCATATATATATAATGATTAATATAACACAAGACAGTTATCAAGGAGCATATAGATAGCTTTGAAAAGTACAAGTAGAAGCTCTCAAGTGCACTCACACTAAGCGTGACCTAGCACCACTACACATTGTGCTAACCACTCAAAAAGAAAAGTTAAAAATGGTACTTTAATATAATAATAATAATATTGACTGTGTCCCACACCCTAGGAGTAGTAGTAGTATAAGTACATTACTGCCTACACCACAAAACTCAACACAACCTACCTTGGCACACCTAGCGCTCACACTGCCTAGTTTCCTCTCCAACTGACAGTACAGACTCAGGATGTCAGACACACCAGTCTTAGGATTAATTTATTTGTAAAATGAAAATTACAATTCTGCACACATAATACAAAGAACTGTCTAGGCTTTGGTTGTGGGGTTATTTCAATATATGAGATTTTTTTTTTTTTTATTATACTACACATTATCCTAGATATATAAAATGCAAGCACAAATATAAAAAAAAAGGAGAAAAAAATGGAAAAAAAGGTCAATGTGTCTTCCCTAGAGAGGCCAGTGGTTGCTAGTCCTTGCGGCGAGAATGGAATGTTGCTTGAATGGCTCCTGGAGTGTTGCGGAGCCTGGCTGTCTATCTCCCTAGCTCAGCTGCCCGCCTGCCTCACCAGTCCTAGCTTATCCTGACTGACTGGGCCCTGACTCAAGCCCTGCCTCTGCCTGCCTGCCTCATGGCTAACCTGCTATGTACCTATTGTGTGGTGGAAAATCATAAATTAGTCAACATTATCTCAAAAAGGTTAGTCAAATATTTACATGGTATATAAATATTTCTCTTAGATCATTGTACTCAATATCAAACTTTCTCAAAAACAGTATTTCATGACTTAAGCAATAATAATAAATGCATTGGTAATTCAACAAAAAATAATATAGCAGCATAAATAACCTACAGCGGCATGAGGTAACAGTGATGGTAACAGTGGTGTGGGATGGACGATGTAGGATGGCTTGGGTGACCCTCGGTACATGCAGGAGAAGCCGCCTCCCAAAAATTTTTACGGGTGACAATTGGAATGGTGAAAATAGAGATTGGGGCATTACTGGTGGATGATTTCATTAATGACGAAAAGATAAAGCAAAAAGTTACTGGTGGATGATTTAATCAATGACGAAAAGAAAGAAAGCAAAAAGTTATTGACGGATGATTTGACCGGAAATGTAATGAGTTAATGTGTTTTAAATTTCCAAGCATAGTTTTCATACATTTGACAAAGTACAGATTGGAAATGAATGAGATAGTATGTGTTTTAAATTTCCAAGTGTACTTTCCATACATTTGACAAAGTATAGATCAGAAATGAATGAGATAGTATGTGTTTTAAATTTCCAAGTGTACTTTCCATACATTTGACAAAGTATAGATCAGAAATGAATGAGATAGTATGTGTTTTAAATTTTCAAGTGTACTTTCCATACATTTGACAAAGTATGGATCAGAAATGAATGAGATAGTATGTGTTTTAAATTTCCAAGTGTACTTTCCATACATTTGACAAAGTGTAGATCGGAAATGAATAAAATAGTATGTGTTTTAAATTTCCAAGTGTACTTTACATACATAGAAAGTAAAAATCGAAACTGAATAAAATAGTAGTTTTAAATTTCCAAGTGTAGTTTACATACTTATGAATAAGTATAGATCGGATATGAATAAAATATGATGTGTTTTATATTTCCAAGCAGTTTGTATGTATACCTATAATCGCAAATAAATAAGCTAGTATGCTATTTAAATTTCCAAGTGTAGGTTTCATACGTATAACTAAATATTGCATACGTATATAACAAGTTAGAAGATTATATTTGCATACGGGAAGGTGTATATGCGTGTAGCGAGGGTTGCCTGCAATGGGTGACAATAACATGGCAATACGGATGAGTGAGTGAATCGGCGAGGCGAGGGATGAGTGAGGGCGAGTGAGTAGGGAGCAAGGGAGTAAAGGGCCGGTACTTACCCCACAGGTCGCCCCCTCCCCCCCCCCTCTCGTTCAACAGCCTAGTAGCGGCGGTTCGGGCCTTGATTCATATTGACGGCACCTCCGCTCCCGCCACCCCCGCCGTAGCTGTTAGGTCCGCTGTTGCCGGGGTTGTTGTAGCCACCTGCGGGACAGAGCACTCTGGTCAAAACAACGGCAAGGAAAATGGATGTAGTTGAGATTTGACCCCCTGGATGTGGTTGAAATTCCTCCTGGATGTAGAGATTGACCTCGGCTAAATCTGCGACACATGCATCAAACAGCAGAGAAAATAGATGTGGTTGAGATTTGACCCCCTGGATGTAGTTGAAATTCCTCCTGGATGTAGAGATTGACCTCGGCTAAATCTGCGACACATGGATCAAACAGCAGAGAAAATAGATATGGTTGAAATTGACCTCCTGGATGTAGATTGACCTCGGCTAAATTTGCGACACATGGATCAAACAGCAAAGAAAATAGATGTGGTTGAAATTGACCTCCTGGATGTAGATTGACCTCGGCTAAATTTGCGACACATGGGTCAAAACAACGGCAAAGAAGATAGATGTGGTCGAGATTGACGTACGCTGAATTTGCGACATATAGCTCAAAACAACGGCAAGAAAACCGATGTGGTTGAGATTGACGTATGCTGAATTTGCGACACATGGATCAAAACAGCAAAGAAAACGATGTGGTCGAGATTGACGTGCGCTGAATTTGCGACACATGGACCAAAACAACACCAAAGAAAATAGATGTGGTTGAGACTGACCTCCACTAAATTTGCGACATGTGGAACAAAACCAAGGCGAGAAAATATGGACGTTCTTGAGAGTAACCTAAACTAACCTCGCTATAGTCGGTTCAATACAAAAGCAAGAATGTGAATGTTCTCAAGACAAACCTAAACTAACCAAACGACAATCACCTCAAAACAAGGGCAAGAAATGTGATAATCCTTAACCTAACCTAACCTTACAAGCAGTTCGGAACAATTTTACGCTTATCCTTAATCTTCAACTTTATAATGAACTGCTCAAAACAAGGCAAACTGTAGCATTCTTAAAACTAACCCTCTCGTATCTAAATGTGGTTAAAATTATGATTGCCTGTTTTCTTCGGTCTGTATGCAACTCTAAATACAACCTAACCTGAAATGCAAAACGAGGGGGGACGAAAATTATACTAGTCTTAAACCTCTTTTGCTAACCTTGCCTCCTTTCTTTTTGACATGTTTTACGGCAGAGGAGGCAGCCCGGTATCGAAATTAAGAATAAACAAAGCCTACTATCAAGTTACATTCAATACTAAACATTCACTACATCCTAATCTTAACTGGGACAATGAACTTAGTCTTGATCTCATCTCTTTCACACCTAAAACTTACCTACAATATACGCAAGTCAAAATATAGTAATCGTAATGACAGTCAAGGTACATTCAATACTAGATATTCACTACATCCTAATCTTAACCGGGATAATGAACTTCCTAGTCTTGACCTCATCTCTCATATCTAACACTTTACAATAATTTACGCAAGTCAAAATATAGTAACCCTATTGACAGTTAAGGTACATTCAATACTAGACATTCACTACAGCCTCATCTTAACTGGGACAATGAACTTACTAGTCTTGACCTCATCTCTTTGACATCTAACACTTTACAACAATTTACGCATCAAAATATAGTAACCCTATTGACAGTTAAGGAACATTCAATACTAGACATTCACTACAGCCTCATCTTAACTGGGACAATGAACTTCCTAGTCTTGATCTCATCTCTCATATCTAACACTTTACAACAATTTACGCGTCAAAATATAGTAACCCTAATGACAGTAAAGTTAGTTCAATACTAGACATTTGTTACAGCCTCATCTTAACTGGGACAATGAACTTCCTAGTCTTGACCTCATCTCTTCCTTTGATATCTAACACTTGCCAACAATTTACGCAAGTCAAAATATAGTAACCGTAATGACAGTTAAGGTACATTCAATACTAGACATTCACTACAGCCTCATCTTAACTGGGACAATGAACTTCCTAGTCTTGACCTTATAGCTTGCTTTGATATCTAACACTTACCAACAATTTACCCTAGTCACCCTGGTCATCTAACACTCGACGCACCTCCTGAATTTCTTAACATTTACAAGATGACGCAAAACACTTCCCTCCACTTCAGTTTCCTATTAGTGTTCTCGTTCTTCTAGCCTCACTTTCTACTTACAAAAAGGGTGATATGCTGGACCGAAGCCTTTTAATCTAGCCTCACTTTCTACTTACAAAAAGGGTGATATGCTGGACCTTAACTTTTAACTTTCTACTTACAAAAAGGGTGATATGCTGGACCGAAGCCTTTTAACACATTCTTATAAGATCCCAGTTTTCCTGTCTATCACTAACCTCAAGCCTTGCCACTTACAAAAGGATACACTACTCCTACTTAACACTTACATATCAGTATTCCTGTTGATACGCTAGGGCTTCTCACGACTCTCCGCTGCCTTCTTAAAAGTTACTGATGGTCCTGTTCCTGAAGCCTCACCGAACTAGCCTCTGCACAAGTTGGCCCTCTCAGCCCTGCCACTGTTAGTCGCCAAGGTACTTAAGACTTACCACTAGGTCCTTACAAGACTTTAAACTCTGCCTCTATGTTCCTCGTAAGTGATGTACATGTTTTTTTCCCTCATAAGCTGATCATCTTTTCATAGAAGTCCTAACAACTTAAAACATACTCATGCTTTGTACAATGCGAGATCTCTTTAGAAATGTACAGGTCATTTAAATTTAGCTGTTCTTCTATAAGTTACTATCTAGGATACGTTACAATACATTTCGACTACCATTAGGCATCTCTAACAATCTCTGGGAATTGAAAACTAGTCTGGGATGCAACGTTTGAGACTGACATTTCACCTACAACTCTCTAGCATACAGCATGAAAAACTATCCTGCTATAAGTAACATCAGATTCATGACGCTGACAGGTATCTATCTAGTCTGATCCAATGCTTACTTTAACATTAACATATCTTCATCATGCTGCGGAAATGTTACTAATACGACATTACACCTACAATTCTTTGGTATAAAGCATGGCAAACTATCCTGCCTATCCTGCTCTCAGTAACATCAGATCCAAGACACTGACACTATCTATCTAGGCTGTGATGCAATGCTTATTTTAACTTGAACACATTGTTACCTCACCTACAACTCTTTAGCATACAAGGTGGCAAACTATCCTGTCTATCCTGCTCTCCGTAACATCAGATCCAAGACGCTGGAACCTATGTGTCTCGTCTGTGATGCAATGCTTATTTTAACTTGAACACATTGTCACCTCACCTACAACTCTTTAGCATACAGCATGGCAAACTATCCTGTCTATCCTGCTATCAGTAACATCAGATTCAAGACGCTGAGACTATCTATCTAGGCTGTGATGCAATGCTTATTTTAACTTTTACATATCTTCATCATGCTGTGGAAATGAATTACTATTATGAGATTACACCTACAGTTCTTTAGTATACAGCATGGCAAACTATCCTGCTATCATTGACATCAGATTCATGACGCTGAGACTCTCTATCTAGTCTGTGATGCAATGCTTATTTTAACTTAACATTGTCACCTCACCTACAACTCTTTTTTAACTTGAATACATTGTCACCTCACCTACAATTCTTTAGCATACAAGGTGGCAAACTATCCTGTCTATCCTGCTCTCAGTAACATCAGATCCAAGACGCTGGAACCTATGTCTCTCGTCTGTGATGCAATGCTTATTTTAACTTAACATTGTCACCTCACCTACACCTCCCAAGCTTACTCTGTGTGAAGAATGACGTGTACCCTCTGCTGCTGCCCCGCCCTTAGACTAGTAAAAGGTTATCATGATGGGTGCAGTAATTAACATAAGCTTTATTCTAAGTGGAGGTGAGGATACAAGACATGCGACAATGTTACACGGATGATGAAAAGAGCAGGGTGATGCGCCCACACCTCCCTGCCACGCCTCGACAACACCAGTACAGAGGGATGGATGGCGACAACACCGGCCATCAGGATTAATACAAAACCTCTACACTTCACCTTTTTTCCCTCAAGTTATTTCCTCCTCTCCTCTCTCTCTTTTTTCCTCCTTTCTCCATATTCCTTCAACCATTAAATTTGTTCTTTCAGTCACCGTTTCCTCACTCTCTCCTCTACATTTCACCTCTTCTGTTGAGTTCTTTCGTCCTCTTCTCTCTCTCTGTTCTTTATCTTTACCTCCCTTTCCTCCTCCTCCTTCCTCCACATTCCTTCAACCACTCAGTTATTTCAGTTATCGTTTGCTCACTCGCTCTTCTACATTTCACCTCTTGAGTTCTTTGGGCCTCTCCTCTCTCTCCTTTCTCCATATTCCTTCAACCACTCAGTTATTTCAGTTATCGTTTCCTCACTCGCTCTTCTACATTTCACCTCTTGAGTTCTTTGGGCCTCTCCTCTCTCTCCTTTCTCCATATTCCTTCAACCACTCAATTTGTTCTTTCAAGTCATCCTTTCCTCACTCGCTCCCTCCCTCACAAGACCAAAAACAAACAGCATCTTTTGTATAATTTAGCGAGGCATGCGGTGATGGGTGACTGGATGTATGTCGAGGGAAGCGGAAACCACGAATAACACCGGCCCTTCACGGCGTACGAGAACACTAGACCGAGTATATGTACGGTGGATGTGTATACCAGGATCTAATACCACCGTGAATGACAACACACACGTGCACACACACACACACACGCAGGCGCTCAGGGCAGACGATGGAATGTATGCGGCTGAACAGAATGAGATGAGGGCATTCCTATCGTGCGAACAGATGGATTTGTACATGGATGAGGATGCGGATGTGTCTGTCTGTCTGTGTGTGTGTATGTGTGTGTGTGTGTGGGTCTAACACCAAAGCAACAAGCAGGTCTGTGATTACGGATGACTCGGAAGTTTCTAACAGATGACAATGTACTTCCCTCTTGCATAGAGCACCCACACAACCACCTCCACAACCACCTCCACCACACCCCTCCACAATCATCCACCTATCTTAACACCTACGCCCATATTTTTAAACCTGTCGACGCTCGGTTTGCCGGTATTGAAAAATCTTGCTCGGAAGTTAGTGGGGATTTTCACGGACTGTTTTATGACGCTGGGGATAGTTTTACGTTACGCCCATGCCTTGAACGGGACAACACACCCATGGAACTCGGTTAATCATCTGTGGCCTTGGGAAATGGATACAATGGGTGCAGTATAAATTTAAGAGCAGTATTCCAAGGGGTCATAATCTTACACATATTTGACAAGGCTTTCGTGGGAGCTATGGGCATTTCCATGGGTAGTTTTATGGCCAACTTTAACAAAACCTAGGCTTTCGTGGGAGCCATGGGCATTTCCAGGGGTAGTTTTATGGCCCTTCTTCTGTACCATGAACTTAACATTAACAAAATCTAGACAGACTCCTATTTGGCCCTTTGGAATAGTTAACGTGAGCCTATAGACACGATAGGAGGTGGATAAATTTACGAGCAGGGTTCCGACAGACGCAACGAGAGGACAAGTTTAAGAATATGGACTTCAACACCCTAACACCTACACATCACCACCACCACTAACTCCGTCCTCCACTCACCACCGACACGTTGTTCCCCCCGCTACTCCCACCACCTCCGCTTGCCCCATACTCACCAGCATTGTATGGGGTGGAGCGGTTTGCCTGGCCGTATCCCTGGTTTCTCATGGGGCCGCCACCGTAACTCTGCCCGTAGTTGTTGCCAAAGTCGTTCGGTCCTTGTCCCCAGCTGTTGGGTGTACTGCCATAGTTGTTGGCTTGGGGGTTCCATCCTTGGTTACCCTGGTTGTTCCACCCCTGGTTGTTGGGGGGGCCGCCCTGCCACGGACCCTGGTTGCCGTAGCCACCCTGGTTGTACCCGCCTGGTCCGCCCTGGTTGGGGGTGCCGTAGTTTCCTTGGTTGCCCCATCCGCTGCGGTTGTCTGGTGGACGGAGGAAAGGGATTAAACTCTAAGGGTTCAAGGTGTTAGGGTTTCCATGCCCACATTTGGTAAGGGATAAATTCTGGGGGATAGGGGATTAAACTCTATAGGTTCAGTTGTTTAGGGGTTGTAAAGGGATTGAAGCTTAGGTGTTCAGTGCATTAGGACACCTACAATAGAGGTTTTGGTAGTATGGGTAAGAAGTTCAGATCTTCAATATTTCAAGGGTCACACATTTGTTTAGGGTTTATAAGTAGATGAATTTAAGGTTGTGCATCAGGACACCAACAATAGAGGTTTTGGTAGGGAATTCAACTATAATGGATCAGTTTGGGTAAGAGGTTCAGATCTTCAATATTTCAAGGGTCACACTCATGGTTGTTTAGAGTCTATAAGGGATTAAGTTCAGGGTTTGAGAATAACAGGACACCAACAATAGAGGTTTTGGTAGGGAATTCAACTGTAATAGATCAGTTTGGGTAAGAGGTTCAGATCTTCAATATTTCAAGGGTCACACTCATGGTTGTTTAGGGTCTATAAGGGATTAAGTTCAGGGTTTGAGAATATCAGGACACCAACAATAGAGGTTTTGGTAGGGAATTCAACTGTAATAGATCAGTTTGGGTAAGTTTCAGATTTTCAATATTTCAAGGGTCACTCATGGTTGTTTAGGGTCTATAAGGGATTAAGTTCAGGGTTTGAGAATATCAGGACACCTACACGAAGACTTTGGTTGGGTATCTAAGTATTCGCTTTGAGTATGAGGTTCAGATCTTAACCCGGTAGCAGCGGATCCCTCTAAGCGAGAAAAATGAGAAAAAATCATCATTCACAGACCATTTCATAATATATATCAAAGCATTTGTGATCAGTTTATGTATCATCTATTTTGGGGGTTTATATCATGGCACGAATTTGGCCTGTCACTGTTAAACGGTAAAGCCACAAATTTGGCCCTTCACTGCTAAACAGTAAAGCCACAAATTTGGCCCTTCACTGCTAAACAGTAAAGCCACAAATTTGCCCGTCACTGCTAAACAGTAAAGCCACAAATTTGGCCCTTCACTGCTACACGGTAAAGCCACAAATTTGGCCCTTCACTGCTACACGGTAAAGCCACAAATTTGGCCCCTGACTGCTACACGGTAAAGCCACAAATTTGCCCCTGACTGCTACACGGTAAAGCCACAAATTTGCCCCTGACTGCTACACGGTAAAGCCACAAATTTGCCCCTGACTGCTACACGGTAAAGCCACAAATTTGGCCCCTCACTGCAAAACGGTAAAGCCACAAATTTGGCCCCTCACTGCTACCGGATTAAAATATTCCAAGGGTCACACTCATGGTTGTTTAGGGTTTATAAAAGGGTTAAAATTAGTGCATCAGGACCCCAATGTATCTTTAGGGACATGATAAAATAGTAATAATAAAAATGAGAAAAGTTTAAAAATATGTTGCATACAGGCGTACAAACCAGCATACATTGATCAACCCATAACAAGGATCTCCCAGCCACCCACTCACCACCCCACACCCACTCATCCACTCACCCACAAGCACACCACCCGTCACATAACTACTCAACCACACACCCACATCCACCCGCTCATCCACCTCCATCCACGCCCACCCAGCCTACTCCCTAGCGTCATCCACACACATTCACTCACCCTGCCATCCGCCACCTTGGTTGTTGCCCCAGCTGTCGTTGCGGTTGCCTGCCCAGGGGCCGTTGCCACCCCCACGTCCCATGCCACCCATGCCGCCCATCCGGTTGCGCTGTTGCATCTGGATTTCGTTCTTGCTGAGGGCCTTCTTGACGTCAACGCGCTTGCCCTTCAGCTGGATGTTCTTGTGCACTGAAGGGAAGGAAGGGACGTTAGGTAAGGGAGATGGTGGGGGGGAAGGACGAGAGGAAATGGAGGGGGAAAACTTGTGCACAGAAGGGAAGGAAGGGACGTTAGGTAAGGGAGATGGTGGGGAAGAACTTGTGCACAGAAGGGAAGGAAGGGACATTAGGTAAGGGAGATGGTGGGGGGAAGGGCAAGAGGAAATGGAGGAGAAAACTTGTGCGCGGAAGGGAAGGAAGGCACGTTAGGTAAGGGAGATGCTGGGGAAAAACTTGTGCACAGAAGGGAAGGAAGAAAGGGACATTAGGCAAGGGATGGAGGAGAGAAGGGCAAGAGGAAATGGAGATGGATTACACGGAGGAAAAGAATGAAGGAAAGGAAAACAATGAAGGGAAGAAGAGGGAATGCGATAGGGAAAACTGATGAGAACATAAGGAAAAAGAATGGAAAAGGAAAACAAAGGAGTGAAGAAAATGGAATGAGGGAGGGATACAGAATAGGGTATTGTGGAGGAACTGGGTTGTTGAGATTTAGGATATGTGATACTGAATAAGGAAATGACAAAATAATGCAAAATATACCCTCAAAATACTGAATGCTGGTTGTTAATTGGGAACTTTCTCATGTGGATGCAAAATGGATCACAGATATCAAATGACTATATATATTGTAGAAGTTAACTTGAATAATGCAAATTAAACAAAGGTAAGAAAAATCAGTTCGCAAATTTAACGGAAATGCAAGGATTAGGGATAGGGATTAGTGAAGGAAAAAGAACTGGGTTGTTGAGATTTAGGATATGTGATACTGAATAAGGAAATGACAAAATAAGGCAAAGTATACTCTCAAAATACTAAATGCAAGCTGTTAATTGGGTACTTTCTCATGTGAATGCAAAATGGATCAAAGATATCAAATGACTATACTGTAAATATTTCAGAGATTAACTTGATCAAAGCACAAAGGTAAGAGAAATCAGTTCGCAAATTTAACGGTAATGCAAGGATTAGGGTTAGGGATTAGTGAAGGAAAAGGTTAGGCAAAAGAACTGGGTTGTTGAGATTTAGGATATGTGATACTGAATAAGGAAATGACAAAATAAGGCAAAGTATACTCTCAAAATACTAAATGCAAGCTGTTAATTGGGAACTTTCTCATGTGAATGCAAAATGGATCAAAGATATCAAATGACTATACTGTAAATATTTCAGAAGTTAACTTGATCAAAGCACAAAGTATCAGTTTTCAGAATTTTAAGTAAATGCAAGAGATTAGGTTATTATTAGTGAAGGAAAAGGTTAGGCAAAAGAACTGGTAAATATTTCAGAAGTTAACTTGATCACTGCAAATCAAACAAAGGTATGATCACTTCTTAAATTTAACAGTAATGCAATTCCTCAATCGTTACAACTTCAAAAACTCATTCTACACATAAAATAAGACTTGAGGAATACGCAACAATTAATTTATTTACTTTCTAATTCTGCAAGTCACCAAACAAGTCTATGAATACAGAATTAAATCAGCTTGCAAGAGAAGATGAAAATATTAAAACAAATTCTACACATCAATTTAACAGACCCCAAGACCCACCCCTAAAAACTACCTACAAACATCAATACTAAAACTAACATTAAAATCTACACAGCAAACTAAACTATCTCTGGAAATTACCTAAAACGAAATACTAAAACAAAACACTAATACCCACACACCAACCTAACAAAACCCCCAAAAACTAACCCAAAATAAACCCGAAAACCCCAAAATCGCTTCCGGCAACCCTCGTAAAATTGATTAAAGTCTCGGGAAGGCGCGGCGAGGCAGGGCAGTCGATCCGCCAGCCCAGCCGAGCGCCACAAATTATTCAGCGCCGGGAAAGGTCACTGTGAACTTGAGGCTAAACTAACGGACTGGTTTGAATAATGGAACACTTTTAGCCCCCTCCTTCTCCTCCTTCCGCCCTTTCTAATGCCACTCCTAGACAAAGACGGGTACTGGAAATTGATCTACTCCCTTCCTTTGTTCTTTTCTTCCTTCCTCCATCCAGTTTGTCTCCTCTCTCCATGTTTTTCCAGTTTTCCTCCTCCTCCTTGACTCCACTCCTAAACAAAGACGGGTACTGGAAATTGACCTACTCCCTTCCTTTGTTCTTTCTTTCCTTACTCCATCCATTTTGTCTCCTCTCTCCATGTTTTTCCAGTTTTCCTCCTCCTCCTTCTTGACTCCACTCCTACACAAAGACGGGTACTGAAAATTGACCTACTCCCTTCCTTTGATCTTTCCTTCCTTCCTCCATCCATTTTGTCTCCTCTCTCCATGTTTTTTCCAGTCTTCCTCCTCCTCCTCCTTCCTGACTCCTCTTCTAGACAAAGGCATGGGTACTGGAAATTGACCTACTCCCTTCCTTTGTTCTTTCTTTCCTTACTCCATCCATTTGGTCTCTTCTCTCCATGTTTTTTCCAGTTTTCCTCCTCCTCCTCCTGACCTACTCCCTTCCTTTGTTCTTTTCTTTCCTTACTCCATCCATTTTCCTCCTCCCCTCCCTCTCCTTCTCCTCTCCTAACACAAGACGGGTACTGGAAATTGACCTACTTCCTTCCTTTGTTCTTTCTTTCCTTACTCCATCCATTTTGTCTCCTCTCTCCATGTTTTTTCCAGTCTTCCTCCTCCTCCTCCTTCCTGACTCCTCTTCTAGACAAAGACATGGGTACTGGAAATAGATCTACTCCCTCCCTTTGTTCCGTCTCCCTTTTTCTTGTCTTCTGTTTGCTATTTTTTTCCTCCTTCCTTCCTTTCCATCTCTATCTTCATTCTTTTCTCTATTTTCTCCACTTCCTGTTAATGCTCCCTTCTCTCTCACTTGCTAACTCTCCTTCCCTGCTCTCTCCTTACCAAACCTATACTGCTCTTTTTTTTTCTGTCTCTCTTCCTCACTTACTCTACTCTCCCTTCTCTCTCCTACTCTTCTCCCTTCTTTCCTTAGCAGACGCACCCTCGAAAAACGATAACAAAACATTCCTGAAGCTCCAAAATTTATGTTAAGGTGCCCAACCAACCTGTCAACCCAGATCCCTATCCGTAACCCGCCACCCCCCTCCCGCCCGCCCTTCCCCCTCCGCCACCACCACAACAAACACGCATACACACTCACAAAGGTACTCACAGCAGGCCTTGTCCACCGCGTCATAGTCCTCGAATTCCACGAAGGCGAACCCGCGCTTCTTCTGAGACTCCTTCTCGGTGGGAATGCTCACAGACACCACGTTGCCGAACTGACTGAAGGTCTCGCGCAGGTCCTGGGGGCGAGAGGTTAGCTTAGGGTGCGGCGTGAAGTGACTGGATGTTTGTAAGTTTGTGCGTGGTAAACAATGAATAAGGGAAAAATATAAAACATGCATGAAAGTGTAAAAATGACATTGTAATGACTGTGGAAATGCTGAAATAAGCAAATGAAGTAAATCAATGTATCAAAATGAATGAAATAATGATTGTAAAAATGATATTGAAATAGACAATTGAAAGAAATGACTGGAAATAAGTGAATGAAATCAATAAAGTAAAGAAAACGAATCAAAATTTAATACAAATGAAAGCTCAATACAAAGAACTCCTCCTGTGTTGCCCAAAATCCTCTTCACTATACCACTTTTATGAACCACACAAGATATCAATCCAGACCCAGAATGAGTTTATGAGTGCCAGGAATCAAACCCATAACTGGCACGATGGGAAAGCCAGTCCTCGGCACTACACTTCCTCCTCCCAGACACACACAGCTAACACTCACGTCCTCGTCCACGTCGTCCTTGATGCCGCCCACGAAGAGCTTCTTGACTGTCACGCCGGCCTCGGGCTTGCCAATCTCGTCATCGATCTGTGGGTGTAAATATTATCTTTTATTCGACCTTTCTCTTGATTTCCGCCTTGTTTAAGCAATTTTATTTGGAACGCCCATCAATCTGTGGGTGTAAATATTATCTTTTATTCGACCTTTCTCTCTATTTCCACCTTGTTTGAGCAATTTTATTCGGAACGCCCATCAATCTGTGGGTTTAAATATTATCTTTTATTCGACCTTTCTCTCTATTTCCACCTTGTTTAAGCAATTTTATTCGGAACGCCCATCGATCTGTGGGTGTAAATATTATCTTTTATTCGACCTTTCTCTCTATTTCCACCTTGTTTAAGCAATTTTACTTGGAACGCCCATCGATCTGTGGGTGTAAATATTATCTTTTATTCGACCTTTCTCTCTATTTCCACCTTGTTTAAGCAATTTTATTCGGAACGCCCATCGATCTGTGGGTGTAAATATTATCTTTTATTCGACCTTTCTCTCTATTTCCACCTTGTTTAAGCAATTGTATTCGGAACGCCCATCGATCTGTGGGTGTAAATATTATCTTTTATTTGACCTCTTTCTCTCTTGATTTCCACCTTGTTTAAGCAATTTTATTTGGAACGCCCATCAATCTGTGGGTGTAAATATTATCTTTTATTTGACCTCTTTCTCTCTATTTCCACCTTGTTTAACCAATTGTATTCGGAACGCCCATCGATCTGCGGGTGTAAATATTATCTTTTATTCGACCTCTCTCTCTCTTGATTTCCACCTTGTTGAAGCAATTTTATTAGGTTTTTATTATTTGTTTTGGCTTATTTTTATTATTTGTAGTTTTAGGGGCTTGTCTTTTAAGTTGTTGGAGTTTTTGTATGTAAAGTTAGTCTACTAGATAAGGAAACTGTGTTCTAAGGTCAATATGTATGGGTTAAAAATCTCAGGAAATTAATATACTAAAAATTATTTCTAGCTGAATTAAAACAAATTATTTATCAATCCATAAACTAAAAAAATTAAGTTGTATCTTAGTTAATCTATGAGCTAATAAAACTGTCCTGTTGAGTCAATCTAAACGCCGAAAACTAAAAATCAAACTTGAATTTCTAATAAATGGAGAAACAGGAACCTCTTTTTTTTTAAGTGCTCGCTTAGACCCCCATAAACAGCTCACCGAACCGCGCACCAGCACCCACATACAATCGGCCCTCCTCCCTTACCTTGTGGGGCCTGTTCTTCTGTGCCTCATCCACCATATAAGCCTGGGAGAAAGCCACGAAGCCGAATCCACGGGAGCGCTTGGTCTTGGGGTCCTTCATCACAACAACGTCCACGATCTCGCCGTATTGCTCGAAGTAGGCCTTAAGGCTGTCGTCGGTGGTGCGGTAGTCCAGCCCTCCGATGAAGAGCTTCCGCATCTGTTCCGGCTCAGAGTGCTCCTGTGAGGGGGGACGAGAGGGGTTATGGGGTGCAGAAGAGGGCGGGGGGATAAATTTTGGATGGTATTGGGGGTGATTCGAGGGGGTTAGGATAGCATTAGGAGGGGAAAGGAAAGGGATTGAGAGGGGTTAGGGGGTGCAGTAGAGGGAGAGACAGATTCTGGTTAGTATTGGGGGTTATTAGAAGGGGTTAGGATAGTATTGGGAGAGGGGGAATGAGAGGGATTGAGAGGATAGCTTTGGGAGGGGAAAGGAAAGGGATTGACTGGGGTTAGGGGAGAAATTTTGGATAGTATTGGGGGTTATTAGAAGGGGTTAGGATAGCATTGGGAGGGGAAAGGAAAGGGATTGAGGATAGCATTGGGAGGGGAAAGGAAAGGGATTGAGAGAGGTTAGGGGGCATGGTGGAGGAAGGGGTGGACAAAGTTTGAATAGTATTTGGGGTGATTAGAAGGGGTTAGGATAGCATTCGGAGGGGAAAGGAAAGGGATGGGATAGTGTGTTGAGGCCGGGAAAGGAAAGGGATTAGGATAGGGAAGGTGTGTGTCCTGTCTACCTCCTCCTCCTCCTCTCTCACTTCAGCCGAACATATAAGATGAAGCATAAATAAAACTTCGACTAAAATGCAATTACTTTTTATTATTTTTGTATTTAATTTTTTAGGCAGGCATTAGCACCCAGTCAAGTGTCATCAATAAAGCAAGGCAAGTATCGTTAAGCTAATTTCCCGTTGCATTTTCTTTATAACGTTAATGTGATTAGACGGTCAATGATATGCTTCCAACTATTTTTTTTTGTTTTCATGCCCACCCCTCCACCCTCCTGCCCTCACAACCACCTCATTCTGAATAGCCCAGTGGATATGTGCATTGCTGAAGTAAGGCTAAGTCGAGGAATGGTTCAAGGCTGGCTGAGTAAAGACATGCAAGCTTGTGAGTGAGTCTAGCAATGGTTCAAGGTTGGCTGAGTAAAAAGTTGGAAAGTTTCGTTAAGTCGGCGCAACATCTGTGGCCATATGCCGGAGGTTGGCTGAGTAAAAAGGTCAACACAAGACAGGCAAGGTTGTGAGTAAGGTGAGGAATGTTCCAAGGTTGGCTGAGTAACAACATCAACACAAAACATGCAAGGTTGTGGAGGAATAATGGATTTGGGAAGGGCAGTATGAACGTACAGATTTCGACTATGTATTTTTATCAATTTTTCATTTTTATTTTCTATTTTTTTTTACAGTAGAGGAAGAGGCAAGTCAAGCAATGTTTCAAGGTTGGCTGAGTAAAAACGTCAACACAGAACATGCAAGGTTGTGGAGAGGAATTAAGGGCTTCGGAAGAGAGATATGAAGGCAAGGATTGTCAATTTTTTTTTATGGTAGAGAAAGAGGAATAATGGGTTTTAATAATGGACTTTTTAATAATGGATTTTTTAATAATGGGTTCTTTAAAAAGTAGAGAAAGAGGAATAATGGGTTTTAATAATGGGTTTTTCACAATGGATTTTTAATAATGTACTTCTTAATAATGCATTTCTAATAGTTGATTTTTCATAATGGATTTTTCATAATGGATTTTTTAATAATGGTTTTTTTAATAATGGGTTTTAATAATGGATTTTTAATAATGGATTTTTTAATAATGTTTTTTTTAATAATGGGTTTTTAATAATGGGTTTTTAATAATGGGTTTTTTAATAATGGGTTTTTTAATAATGGGTTTTTAATAATGGGTTTTTAAATAATGGATTTTTAAATAATGGCTTTTAATAATGCTTTTTTCTTTCAGTGGAAGACCGAATCAACGAATGCGGGGCAGAATACACTTTAAAAACAAAATCTAAATGAGAGAAAACTATATTGATGGAAGCAGATTATTAGTGACGGCAGGAAGGAAAGGTCACAGAAGCAGAGGAAGAAAAACATGGGTAAGGAAAATTGCAAACAGCGATGGTAAGACTTTTTCAGGGACGGAAAATTAAATGGTAGATGTTATGATGTCAATGGATGGTCTAAATAAAATGGCAGATGATGTTATGATGTCAATGGATGGTCTAAATTAAAAGGCAGATGTTATGATGTCAATGTATGGTCTAATTAAGAAGGAATGATGTTATGATGTCAATGTATGGTCTTAATTAAAAAGGAATGATGTTATGATGTCAATGCATGGTCTAAATTAAAAAGGAATGATGTTATGATGTCAATGTATGGTCTAAATTAAAAAGGAATGATGTTATGATGTCAATGCATGGTCGAAATTCAAAAAGGAATGATGTTATGATGTCAATGGATGGTCTAATTAAAAAGGAATGATGTTATGATGTCAATGGATGGTCTAAATTAAAAAGGAATGATGTTATGATGTCAATGGATGGTCTAAATTAAAAAGGAATGATGTTATGATGTCAATGGATGGTCTAAATTAAAAAGGAATGATGTTATGATGTCAATGGATGGTCTAAATTAAAAAGGAATGATGTTATGATGTCAATGCATGGTCAAAATTAAAAAGGAAGATGTTATGATGTCAATGGATGGTCTAAATTAAAAAGGAATGATGTTATGATGTCAATGGATGGTCTAAATTAAGAAGGAATGATGTTATGATGTCAATAGATGGTCTAAATTAAAAGGCAGATGTTATGATGTCAATGTATGGTCTAATTAAGAAGGAATGATGTTATGATGTCAATGTATGGTCTTAATTAAAAAGGAATGATGTTATGATGTCAATGGATGGTCTAAATTAAAAAGGAATGATGTTATGATGTCAATGGATGGTCTAAATTAAAAAGGAATGATGTTATGATGTCAATGGATGGTCTAAATTAAAAAGGAATGATGTTATGATGTCAATGCATGGTCTAAATAAGAAGGAATGATGTTATGATGTCAATGCATGGTCTAAATAAGAAGGAATGATGTTATGATGTCAATGCATGGTCTAAATTAAGAAGGAATGATGTTATGATGTCAATGGATGGTCTAAATTAAAAAGGAATGATGTTATGATGTCAATGGATGGTCTAAATTAAAAAGGAATGATGTTATGATAAAGAAATGATGTTATGGTCAATGCATGGTCTAAATAAGAAGGCAGATGATGTTATGTGATGTCAATGCATGGTCTGAGGGACAGGAGTGAGGCCATTGAAGCACAAGGGGCCGGAGGACTTACTGAGTGGTCCCCGCGGCCTCTGCTGGCGTGCCCGGAGTGGCCATCTCCCATGTCGTCCTCGTACTGTGGGAGACAATGACAGGCGAGGGTCAGCACCACCACTACCACCACCACCACCACCACCACCACGGGCCATGGCGTCAACACCAATCACGGCCCTCCCAAAAAACACAGGGCCATAACAAGACCCAACACTGTCAAGATGGGCCATGAAACAAACACAGCATGGCCCTCATCATCACCAGACAGGGCCATGCCAATACCTCCCACCACCAAACAGGGTCAGAAGTCCACATAATCATAGCATACACACACTATGGCCCCCTCTCATGGACCACTAGGGGCCGTCAAGGGGTGGAACATGGCCCAGGGAAGGAAGGTACAGGATCACACACACCTGGTTCACCTTCACATGTTAAGAATAGTTCCCTGGCGGTTAGATTTGGTGCTGACCGGGGTGAATTATGTAGACCCTTTGTGAGTGAGGAAGTGTGATGGGATGGGATGGGATGGGATGGGCGGGATGGGAGCAATGGGACGGGTGGAGGGAGCTGTATTACTAATCATTTCGTCGTTAAAGTTCACATATTTGACAAGGATTTCGTAGGAGTTTTGGGCATTTCCAGAAGTAGTTTTATGGCCCTGGTGGTAGTTTGACCCTTGTTCCATGCCCTGAATCTACAGAAACACTCAATAGAACCAGACTGATCCCCTCACTGACCTTTAGAAATTGTTGAAGTGAGAAGCGAAAGTCTTAAAATACAGACCTATATCTCTTCTATGTAATACTGTACCCCATCTATGTCTATGTAACACTATCCATATTTTATTTATGTAACTAACCACTTCCGCCAACACCTTTGTATTTCAAGTTTATTTGCTGTAACTCCTTAACTCGCTGGTAGCTGCCGGGATCATGTTGCTTAAAGGCCCTTCCCTCTACGCGAGAATGAAAAAAATCATCACTCACGCAAACCATTTCATAATATATATCAAAGCATTTGTGATCAGTTTATGTATCATCTATTTTGGGGGTTTTATATCATGGCAAAAATTTAGCCCATCGCAGCTACACGGTAAAGCCACAAATTTAGCCTGTCGCAGCTACACAGTAAAGCCACAAATTTGGCCCGTCGCTGCTACACGGTAAAGCCACAAATTTGGCCCGTCACTGCTACATGGTAAAGTCACAAATTTGGCCCGTCGCTGCTACACGGTAAAGCCACAAATTTGGCCCGTCACAGCTACATGGTAAAGCCACAAATTTGGCCCATCATAGCTACATGGTAAAGCCACAGATTCGGCCCGTTGCTGCTAATGGGTTAAATGACCTCTAACAGCTTAACCGAGGTGAGATCTGACAGCATCCAACAAGACAGGCCTTACTAACACGTCTGCTTCTGCAAACTTAACCCGGTAGCAGCGACGGGCCAAATTTGTGCCATGATACAAACCCCCAAAAAATAGAAGATCCATAAACTGATCACAAATGCGTTTATATATAATGAAATGGTTTGAGCGAGTGACGATTTTTTTCTCATTATTCTCGCTTAGAGGGACCATTACGAAACATGATCCCTGCTGCTACCGGGCTGACCAAACCTCACTAGCCTCGTCATCCTCGGCCAACATGACTTCCAAGCCCCACGGCCATTAATCATTGAATGGAATTAAACATGGTCACACTCGTCCGTCAGGTAGGAGTAAACAAGGTGGCCAGTGTCTCGCCTGTGACTCGTTAACAAGCCTCATTATTCCTGCTCAGGTGTGCCCAGACGTGACACTGCATTGACGCCACTAACTCCCCCTAATGTCCAAGGCTTGTGAGACATTTTAACCATGGTATTAGTCCTTGTCAGCAGTAAAGTGGTTGGTTTGTCTGTTTTAACCCTAAGATATGCTCACTACAGGCTGAACCAGTTAAATCTACTCTCTAGAAAGGCGAAGGTTGCGAAGAGACTTGATCGAAGTCTATAAATGGATGAAGGGCTTTAAGATTTTGTTAGTTAAAGAGCCTGGTAGGACGCGTAGCAATGGTTTTAAGTTCGACAAATTCAGATTCAACAAAGACACAGGCAAGAATTGGTATACAAATAGAGTGGTGGACGAATGGAACAGGCTTGGGAGCCATGTTGTGGGTGCCAATGCTGTAGATACATTCAAGAAGAGGTTAGATAAAGCCATGGATGGGGAGGTAAGGTGGGGTTGAGTGTACAGGAGCTGCCTTATATAGGTCAACCAGCCTCTTGCAGACTCCTTATGTTCTTGGGGTTGAGGCCACTAACTCACCCTAATGTTGAAGGCTTATGAAAGACATTCTAACCGAGGTATTAGTCAACAGTAAAGGAGCTGGTTTGTCTGTTTTTTAACCTGTTTAAGATGTGGATAATTAGTGTGTCAATTTTCTATATCCCTTTTGACAACTGGATTTACAATGTCATAGTTACTTAATCCAATTTTCTGTATCAAGAGTATAAGATGTCGACCACTGAAAAATCAACACTTCTGACTAACTCCCAAGAAAAGTAGGAAAGTTTCGTTTAGTCGGCGCAACATCTGTGGTCATATGCCGGAGAGACAGAAGGGGAAGGAATTATAGAAGGGTAAAGTTGGAAAGTTTCGTTTAGTCGGCGCAACATCTGTGGTCATATGCCGGAGAGACAGAAGGGGAAGGAATTATAGAAGGGAAAAGTTGGAAAGTTTCATTTAGCCGGCGCAACATCTGTGGTCAAATGCCAGAGAGACAGAAGGGGAAGGAATTATAAAAGGGAACAGATGCCAGGAGACGGGACACAACCCCCGAATAATACCTGGTACCCATTCACTGCTGGGTGGACAGGGGCGTAGGGTATCGGAAAAACCGCCCAAGTCTTTCCACTCCGCCCGGGAATCGAACCCAGGCTCTCTCGGTTGTGAGCTGACTATCTCCATCCCAGAAAGTTAAACTATCCACTAAACTCAACAAATACTAAACCAGCATTAGTTAGCAGACCATACCTGACCAAAACGTGTTAAATAAGCCAAATATATGAATAACCAAGCTTACCAAATACCACCACACAAGGGCTGTACAGGGATACTAGTGCACATCATAGATAAATTAGGTTAAGACTAAACCACTACTTAGTAAATGTAAATAAAATGTGTATGGTATAAATTGGGTTGACTACCAAACATTACTGGAACCGAAGCAAGTAGATGTGAATGCAAATAAATCTATGCTAATAAAATATGAAGGTTGGAGTGAGTAATTTAGTGTCTACATAGAGGTTAGTGATTGAAAATGTCGATAGACTATCATGTACAGGGAAATACTATAGAGTCATAAGGTAAATATTTAGCTGTTTTATAGAAGCATAAGGTAAAACTATACAGCTGTTTAGGGTCATAATACGAATATCATAGAAGCATAGGGTAATTCTGTAGCAGAGTACATATATAGTTATCCAGGGTTAGTGAACATGTATGGGCTAATATCATAGAGGCGTAAGTTAGTATTTAGCTGTTTAGGGTCATAATATAGACAGGAAGATCATAAAAGCATAGGGTTGTAGCTCTCAGGGATAATACTTCAAGATCTAAAAGCTATCATGTTAGCATAGGGAATTTAAATAGCTGTTTTAGGGTAATTATATAGAAGCATAGGGTAAATATATGGCTGTCTGGGGTAGTGATACAATTATCTAAGTGCAATTATCATGTTAGCATATTGACTTTAAAAAGCTGTTTAGGGTAATTATATAGAAGCATAGGGTAATTATATAGCTGTCTGGGGTAGTAATACAATGAGTGCAATTCTCATGTTAGCATAGGGAATTTGAATAGCTTTTTAGGGTAATTACAGAGAAGCCTAGGGTAATTATAGAGCTGTCTGGGGTAGTAGTACAAAAAGTGCACTTATCATGTTAGCATAGGGAATTTAAACAGCTTTTTAGGGTAATTACAGAGAAGCCTAGGGTAATTATAGAGCTGTCTGGGGTAGGAATACAAGTGCAATTATCATGTTAGCATAGGGAATTTAAATAGCTGTTTAGGGTAGTTACATAGAAGCATAGGGTAAATATATAGCTGTTTAGGGAAATTGCATAGAAGCATAGGGTAATTATATAGCTGTTTAGGGTAATTACAAAGAAGCATAGGGTAATTATATAGGTCTGGGGTAGTTGGTTAGGCCGACAACACAACAACAGGTTTGAGCCCATGGACTCCACTGCTCGCCGCTGCAGACAACCCTCGGAAGGACGAAAAAATATGGTAAAAAAAAAAAAAATAAATAAATAATAAAAAAAATAAGATAGGAAATAAATGTCCGGTGGAAACTGAATTCGGTTGAGACATCCCGGTTTTCTACCACCCAAGGCAACCAGAAAATGAATAATATAGACCGAGGGAACAGGGAAATAATGGTAACATGTAATAATGAGGAAATAAAGGAGTATTGTGGAACGAAATTTGGTTGAGAAATGCCGCTGTTTTCTACCACCCAAAGGCAACCAGAAAATGAATAATATAGACCGAGGGAACAGGGAAATAATGGGGAGTAATTTGTAGTTATGAGGAAATAAAGGAGTATTGTGGAAACGAAATTCGGTTGACAAGACGGTTTTCTACCACCGAAGGCAACCAGAAAATGAATGATAAAGTAAAGACCGAGGGAACAGGGAAATAATGGTGAGTAATTTGTAGTTATGAGGAAATAAATGAGTATGGTGGAAATTAAATTCGGTTGAGAAATGCCGCTGTTTTCTACCCCCCAAAGGCAACCAGAAAATGAGTAACAAAGTAAAGAGCGAGGAACAGCGAAATAATGGTGAGTAATTTGTAGTTATGAGGAAATAAATGAGTATGGTGGAAATTAAATTCGGTTGAGAAATGCCGCTGTTTTCTACCACCCAAAGGCAACCAGAAAATGAATAATGAAGAACAAGGAACAGGAAAATAATAATGAGTAATACAGAACAAAAATTACGGATATATACAAGTTCTGGTGGAAACGAAATTTGGTTGAGAAATGCCGCTGTTTTCTACCCCCCAAAGGAAACCAGAAAATGAGTAACGAAGAGCGAGTGAACAAAAATAACAAGGTAGGTAGAGTGGAAGCTTAACTTAGACGAAATGTACCAAGCTTAACTTAAGATAAAATGTACCGGAATCTTTTTTTGTACTAGCGAGAACATGAAAACTTAACACACAACGACGGTGAAGAATAAATTAACAATACAGAAGCTAAAAATGCGATGTCTTCCTTCCCTTTCACTCTCCCTTCCTTCCTTGGACATACCACAAACTCAATCATTAAATAGCGCAACAAACAAAAATTCAACAAAACTCTTGAAAAACTAAGCAAAAAAACGACAAATCAATCAGTGTTGTTGAACGAAAACTACGATTGAGTTTGAAATACCACACACACGCACACACACAAGCGCGCGCACACTGGTACAAAATCACAGGTCCAGAAATGTCACACCGCCTCGGAATTGATAGGTTTGTCACGATAATGTCATCTCGGAACTTCAAAGATCCTACCAATCGCGGGTTTATGAATTAGAGAGGTGACCTTAGAGAGCGAGATTGCATGTGGTTGAGTGTAATAAGTAGCGGTTGATATTGTGGTTGATCATTAGAGGAGCTATTTCAGGGTGGACTAATATAAGTTAACCGATGGAAGAAACTTGGTTGATTTTGTGGTGGATTGTTACAAGGAGCTATTTCGGGTGGACTAATGCAAGTCAACCGAGGGAAAATGTGGTTGATTACAGGGAGCTAATTCAGGGAGGACTGATGCAAGTCAACCGAGGGAAAATATGTGGTTGATTTTGTGGTTAGCTATTTCGGGGAGCTATTTCAGGGTGGACTAATGTAAGTTAACCAATGGAATGTGGTTGATTTTGTGGTTAACTATTTCGGGGAGCTATTTCAGGGTGGACTAATGTAAGTTAACCAATGGAATGTGGTTGATTTTGTGGTTAACTATTTCGGGGAGCTATTTCAGGGTGGACTAATGTAAGTTAACCAATGGAGTGTGGTTGATTTTGTGGTTAACTATTTTGGGGACCTATTTCAGGTGGACTAATGTAAGTTAACCAATGGAATGTGGTTGATTTTGTGGTTAACTATTTCGGGGAGCTATTTCAGGTGGACTAATGCAAGTCAACCAAAGGAAGAAATGTGGTTGACTATTTCAGGGAGGACTAATGGAAGTCAACCAATGGAAGAATGTGGTTGATTTTGTTATTACGAGGAGCTATTTCAGGGCGGACTAATGTAAATCAACCAATGGAATGTGGTTGATTTTGAGGTTAATTGTTACAAGGACCTATTTCAGGGCGGACTAATGCAAATCAACCGATGGAAGAAATGTGGTTGATTATTATGGTGCACTATTTCAGGGAGGGCTATTGTAAAACTGATAGAAATGTGGTTGATTCTTTGGTTAATTATTACATGGTTTGGCTAATGTATGTGAACCGATGGAAGCTTCATTATAAACTATTTTCATCTCTTATTTATCAAGCTTTCCATCTCTTCTTAATATTTGTTTTTTCTATTTTTTTAACTAATTTCTTCTTTACTTTTCTTTGTCTTCCTTCCCTTCCTCTTATTCTTTCTTCCTTTCTCTAATTATCTCCATCTTTTCTTTAACTTTTCATTTTCTTTCTCCCTTTAATTTGCCATAGTCTTCCTCCCCTCCTTCCTTCCTTCCTTCCATTCCCTTCTCTTCTCCTCCTCCTCCTCCTCCCTTCCCATCCTCTAAATTTAGCTACATAAGTAAACACACACAAAGAAAGCTTGTAGTAGTAGTAGTAAATGGTGTAGTATGCTCTGAACACCTGTGAATATATTAAGAGAAGTCGCAGGTGTGGGCTATGAAAGGAAATGGGGGGGGGGGGAGTAGTATTGGTCCAGCTTCCTGTCTATCATCTATCTCCCTCTATTCCCATGTATCTAATCTACTTTCCATTTCCTTTCCTTGTCAGGCTGAAATACCAACCGTCTGTCATCGTATCTCATCCATATCTATTCCTTTCCTTCCTCTCCCTCCCCTGATATATTCCAATCCTCCTAATCTATCAATCCTCCCTTGTCCAATCCTTTTCACATCCTTCCTTTTCCTTGTTAAGCTGAAATACCAAGTGTCATTCTATCCCATCCGTTCCTTCCTCTCCGTTCCCTGATATTACAATCCTAATCTATCAATCCTCCCTTGTCCTATCCCTTTCACATCCTTCTCCTTGTTAAGCTGAAATACCAAGTGTCATTCTATCCCATCCGTTCCTTCCTCTCCGTTCCCTGATATATTCCAATCCTAATCTATCAATCCTCCCTTGTCCTATCCCTTTCACATCCTTCTCCTTGTTAAGCTGAAACACTACTCTCTCCCATCCTATCCTGTTCACATTCTTTCTCTCATGTCCTTGTTAAAACGATACATTAGTCAGTTTATATCTTCCTTAACCTTCATAGATTCCAATACTGTCTTATCTCCCATCACATAAGGCCTCTTGCAGTCTCCCTATGCTGTTCTTTCTCTGTTATCCTTGTTAAAACGATACATTAGTCTATAGCTCCATTACCCTTCAGACATTCCAATACTGTCTTATCTCCCATCACATTTGGCCTCTTGCAGTCTCCCTATGCTGTTCTTTCTCGGTTATCCTTGTTAAAACGATACGTATAGCTCCATTACCCTTCAGACATTCCTATACTGTCTTATCTCCCATCCCATTACGCCTCTTGCAGACTCCCTATGCTATTATGTTATTATCCTGTTCTTTCTCTATCCTTGTTAAAACGATACACTTCAGTCTGACAATAACTTCCTTACCCTTAATATATTCCAATACCGTTTATCTCCCATCCCATCCCTTTCTGAAGAGCATCACCAGGCCACAAAGGTCAGCCAGTCTCCCTGTTCCAGCACTCCCTCGCCCTCAGGACCCGGCACATTGACCCCAAGCCATGTCCACTCAAATATGCATCCACTCTATTGATCTCTATCACTGGCGGCTTCATCCATCTCCACCCCGCTGCTGTGTGTGTGTGTGTGTGTGTGTGTGTGTGTGTGTGTGTGTCGTTATACAAAGCGTTAGAAGTCAATAGAAGTTATCGTAGTGGAAAATCCCCGGTATGAGTGGGACTGGAACCTCCGTCTTCCAGTCCGCGACGTTTGGTAGCGCAGAGCTTTAACCACTGAGCTACCGGTGTGTGTGTGCGTGTGTGTGTGTGTGTGTGTGTGTGTGAGGCCGCATGTGCGTAATCACTCTTCCATGTGCGTATCTAAGTAGAATACGTACACAATTTATACACACACATACGTCCAGAATCCCGTGTGTGTGTGTGTGTGTGTGTGTGTATCTACGCGGAAACGCACACGCCATATGCCAACACGCACATACGCACACACACAAGCTTGCCACGTGTACACAAACCGCCCTCACAGCCACGTGGCTCACTATAAAAAAAAAACGCACACAAACACGTACACGACTCCACAAAAACGCACACGGGCAAAATAAAACAAAAATAACACTGAAAAAAAGCACTAATAGGCCTAACCATGGAGGTAGGCCTAACGGAAACGCGCACACACGCACGAACACAAAGAAAATCATTAAAACATTCCTTTGTGCATAAAACGAATTGATTAAACCTCTTATAACCCATTAAATAGGGGATAATAGGTGAATTAATGGGGGAGAATAGTTAATAGGTATTTGAATGGGGTAATGGGACCGCGTGGGGTAAAACGAAATGGGGAAAATCTCAAATTGGGGAGGAAAACTACCGAATATCTTGCTTGGAATAGGGAAATAGTTCGTTAGGAAGGGAATTAATTGGTTTAGAAGGGATACATTACGTGAAATGGGGCTAATAGGAACCCGATTCAAGGGGTAACTTGGATAAATTGATATATAAATCGCGGCATATTTCACGTGACAACGGTTATGCTAATGGGCTAATTGGGGGACTAGATATTAATGCAGAGGTGGAATTAATAGTTTGAATGGGGAAATTAGTAACAGGGCGGGAAGGGAAGGAATGGACGAACGGAAATGGGGTTGAAATAGGGGAGACGGAAAGGAAAGATAACACATGGGTACATAGGTGAAGGGAAGGGAAATAGGAAATAGGGAAATTGCAAAATGGAAAAATAACTATACACGAAAATGGGAATTGGGGAAATCTGGGAAATAATGGACGGGAAGGGAAATAATTGTGTAAATGGGGGAAGGGTTGGTTACGAAGAGGGAAATAGGCAAAAGTAAGGAATAGGAAACGAAATGGGAGAATTAACGATTGTGAATGAAAAAATAATTGGAAAATGGGATATGGGGAAGACGAACCATGGGTAACTGGGTAACGGGGAAGGTAATTGGGAAATGGGTAAAATGGGGTCAGGAATGGGGAAAAACTGGTATACCAAAAATTGGGATGTAATTGAAATGTAAAATTGGGATATGGGGAAGACGTCACATGGATAACGGGGAGGATGAATAATGGGGAAATGGGTAAAATGGGGTTAGTGAGTGGCAGGATATGGATAAAAAGCAAAATTGGGATGAAATCAAATTGGGAAAATGTAAAACTGGGATATGGGGAAGACGTCACATGGGTAAATAAGTCTTGAGGAAGGTAAATAATGGGGAAATGGGTAATAGGGGGTCAGTGAGTGGCAGGATATGGATAAAAAGCAAAATTGGGATGAAATCAAATTGGGAAAATGTAAAACTGGGATATGGGGAAGGAGTCACATGGGTAAATAAGTCTCAAGGAAGGTAAATAATGGGAAATTGGGTAATAGGGGGTCAGGGAATGGCAGGGTATGGGTAAAACGCAAAATTGGGATGAAATCAAATTGGGAAAATGTAAAACTGGGATATGGGGAAGGCGTCACATGGGTAAATAAGTCTCAAGGAAGGTAAATAATGAAAAGCAATGAAAAATGAAAAAAAAAAAAAAAAAAAAAAATGGGATATGGGGAAGGAGTCACAGGGAAATGGGTAATTGGGGGTCAGTGAATGGGAAAATATGGGTAAAACGCAAAATTGGAATGAAATGAAATTGGGAAAACGGAAAATTGGGAATGGGGAAACCGACACATGGGTAAATGGGTAACAGGGAAGGTATATCATGGGAAAATAGGCAAAATGGGGTCAGGGGAGGTCAGGAAATGGCTAAGAAACGATAAATAGAAAAATTGGATATGGAACCCGGCGGCCATGATGCCTATCCTCCCCATAGCAAAAGCCGGCACATTAAAACCACCCATAGCGGCAAAACCCCCGCCTCCCCGGGTTGTCTGCGGCCACGAGGGGAGACGCCATTAACTCACCTCCTCCTTTACCATTTTAAGTCCGCGTGGGTCCTCTCCTAATGGCGAAATAATAGGGAATGGTCCGCGGCGTGGCGTCCTCCTCGATGGCTCGGATGATAATGCCGCTGCTTCCCCCGCTCCCGCCATCCCCTCCCCCACCCTACCCCCCCGCCACCCGTCCAGCGTTGCCAGATTGCCGTATTTACCCTCTCATATTTCCCGTTTTTCACCCTAAATAATGTCTCCTGCACCCCAATAACGTGACTTATTTGTATTTCTTATCATATTTGTTGGTTTTGTATGCATTTTGGTAGTTGTGAAGTGTTGAAAAATGGTAAATATGATGGTTTGAGGAGGAAAACCGGCACCAGTGGGCGGCATCCCCTTCTCTACGATGGTGCCACATTGTTATCACTAAAGCATCGTAATTTATTTTTTTACGCTTATCTACGGACAAAAATTAACTATTGTAACGATAAATATAAATAAATCTTGGTTTGTGGGTGTGAAAGGCAGTTTTAGGTTGGAAATTCGTAAATGTAGGAGGCTGGATAGGACGATATTACACCGTTGCCGCTATCCCCTCCATTCTCATCCCTCCTATGCCAGATTGTTGTACTCTGAGTATCGTATCTACATATTTTGACGCATAACAACTGCCAAAAAACATCAGAAATTAACTATTGCAATGATAACTATAAAATGTTTCTGTTTTTGGGTGCAGGAAACAGTTATTGGGCTAGAAAGCGGCAAATTTGGGAGGCTGAGCAAGGAGATCTGGCACCACTGCTCCACCCCCTTGTTCCTATATCTCCATTTATCTCCGTTATTACACTTTATTGAGACCTGAAATTACACTCGCAATCTTATTCTTGTATTTTATATCTTATGTGATTTTTTGGAGTTTCAATAAATTCTAGTTTTTGAGTTTTGATGGAATAAATATGAGGCCCCGGATGTGACGTCACGCCCGGCATCATGGAGGGTTTTCCAAAGATGCTCGTGTGACGGATGTTGTTATTTTATTCATCCGCACTCTTGTTTTGCTTTTTCTGGGTTTATAAATGATATCTATATTATTATTTTGTTATTTTACGTGTTTGGTTATATTACAGTGTTTTGTTAAGGCGTACTTTTCGAATTTAGGGAAAGATGCTGATGTGGCAGATGCTAATATTTTATTCACCCGGTCGTCCAATGCCTTTCTCTATGATTTTGAATTATATATAGTTCATTATATTATTACTCTACAGTTCTGGTTATTTTACGGTGTTTTATTATTGCGTATTTTTGCGTATTGTCTTTGCAAGAAACATTGGAACACGGAAATGACGTCATTGATAGTAATGCTAGATTGTCGTACGCATAGCATTGAATTTATTAGTTTTAAAGCCACACAACTGACGTAGAAGCACCAATAACGCTATACAATTAAAGTTAGCGTTTTATTCGTAAAGTATCGATGCTTTGTTGTATAGCAATGTGGTTAGAAAACAATAAATACGATGTTTACTACGATCATATGGTAGCTTTGAGCATCACCATCTTTTATCGCGGGAAATTCAAACATCCGGACGTGACACTTATCTCTACCTTATTTCCTTATCTAACGTTATCAGGGAGGCCGCCATGCATTACCGTGTACCCGGACACCTGTGTGATAGATTAATGATGAAATGGGAGGCTTTTACGCATGAATTTGAGGAATATTGAATGAATTAGCGGGATATATGGGGGGTAAACGATCCAAGTTGACAGGGCAGCTATTCAATGGCGGGAGTTTCAACGTGGAGGAAGTTTAGAGAAAATTAAATATGGCGTTTTTTATTTGCCTTTAAGATGAAATATGGCGTTTTTGTTCTTTGTTTGCTTTGTTAGTTTTCTTTCCTCCTCTATTTTATTCTCTAATTGTCCTCCGTTTTCCTCTATTTTCTTATTTTTTCCGTATTTTTTCCCTTTTTTTCTTCTCTTTTGTCCTCTTTTCCTCTCTTCCGTCCTCTTTTTGTCCTCTTAAGTTGTTCTTTATTGACCTCTGTTTTCCTTTATTTTCTTATTTTTCCTCTTTTTTTCGTATTTTCCTCTTTTTTCTTCTTTTTTGTCCTCCTTTCCTCTTTTCCGTCCTCTTTTTGTCCTCTTAATTTGTTCTTTTTTGATCTCTGTTTTCCTTTATTTTCTTATTTTTTTCCTCTTTTTCTCGCATTTTCCTCTTTTTTCTTCAGTTTCTTCTTTTCTCTTTTTTTCCTCTTCTTTTCCGTATTTTCCTCTTTTTTCTCTCTTTTTCCTTCTTTTTTGTCCTCTTTTCCTCTTTTTCGTCCTCGTAATTTGTCCTTTTTCTTTATTTCCTTTTCTTTTCTCTTTTTGTCTTCTTTTTTGTCCTCTTTTCCTCTTTTTCGTCCTCTTAATTTGTCCTTTTTCCTCTATTTCCTCTTCTTTTCTTTTTTCTTCTTTTTTGTCCTCTTTTTGTCCTCTTAATTTGTCCCTTTTCCTTTATTTCCTTTTCTTTCCTCTTTCTTCTTTTTTCGTCCTCTTTTTGTCCTCTTAAATTGTCCCTATTCCTCAATTTCCTCTTCTTTTCTTTTTTCTTCTTTTTTGTCCTCTTTTCCTCTTTTTCGTCCTCTATCTCTCTTCTTCGATAATTTGTCCTTTTTTCCTTTATTTCCTGTTCTTTTTCCTCTTCTCGTGTTTTATAACTATTACTATTTCCCATTTTATCGTTCTATTTGTCTTCCTTTTGTCTTCCACACACGTATTTTTCCTCTTGTTTTCCTTGTCTCCTTATTTTTTCCTCCTTTTCTTACTTTGTCAATATATTTTCCTCCTTTTCCTCCACATGTACTCCTCCTCTTCTTCTTTTTTCCTCCTTTTCTTCTTTCTTATCCTAAATATTTTCTTCTATACACCCATTTTTTTTCCTCCTTTCCTTCTTGTTTTCTTAGTTTCATTTTTTTTCCTCCTTTTCGTTGTTTTCTCTGTTTTCTCTCTGTCTTCGTCTCTCCAGGAAAAGAAAACAGGAAAAGGAAATGGATGGATGAGGAAAAGGAGGAAAATAAGTAAGTGGATGAAGAAAAGGAGGAAAAAGGAGAGGAGGAAAAGAGCTTAATGGATGAAGAAAATGAGGAAAAAGGAGAGGAGGAAAATAAATAAGTGGATGAAGAAAAGAAGGAAAAAGGAGAGGAGGAAAATAAATAAGTGGATAAAGAAAAGGAGGAAAAAGGAGAAGAGGAAAATAAGTAAGTTGATGAAGAAAAGGAGGAAAAAGGAGAGGAGGAAAATAAATAAGTGGATGAAGAAAAGGAGGAAAAAGGAGAGGAGGAAAATAAATAAGTGGATGAAGAAAAGGAGGAAAAGGAGAGGAGGAAAATAAATAAGTGGATGAAGAAAAGGAG